>NW_010549722.1:0-42007 GCF_000687285.1 Phaethon lepturus
TACCTCCTCTGTTTAATCATAAGGTTTCTCTTCTTTCTACTCTCACCTTGAATACTGTGTTCAGATTTGTGCCCCTCACTACCAGAAAGACATTGAGGTGCTGGAGCGTGTCCAAAGGGCAACAAAGCTGATGAGGGGTCTGGAGCACAAGTCTTATGAGGAGCAGCTGACAGAACTGGGGTTGTTCATTCTGGAGAAGAGGAGGCTGAGGGGAGACCATATTGCTCTCTACAGCTACCTGAAAGGGGGTTGTGGCGAGGGGGGTGTTGGTCTCTCCTCCCAAGTAACAAGTGAGAGGACAAGAAGAAATGGCCTCAAGTTGCACCAGGGGAGGTTTAGATTGGATTTTAGGAACAATTTCTTCACTGAAAGGGTTGTCAAGCACTGAACAGGCTGCCCAGGGTAGTGGTTGAGTCACCATCCCTGGAGGTATTTAAAAGAACGCGTAGATGTGGTGCTTAGGGACATGATATAGTGGTGGACTTGGCAGCTCTAGGTTAATGGCTGGACTTGATGATCTTAAAGATCTTTTCCAACCTAAATGATTCTATGATTCTAAATTACATTAAATATACTTTGGAATATAATTTTCCAATAACACAGTTACAATGAAAAGCAAGTAACCAATAATTCACATTATGTGGACAGAGATAAATGAATAGTGCCTAACCTCCAGGCTCAAGGTTCAGACTATGTGTTGTCTTGTTGGAAAACAGCTGATTATTTATTGGGGAAAATGTCAGAAAAAATATTAAACTGTAAAATAATTTTCCCTGGAAAGCAATCACATGTCATTTATAAAATATATCAAATTTTCTTAACCAAGAGTTATAAAAATGTGATACCTCCTCAAATGTGATACCTATCTAACTAACAATTACAAATATCCCATTTGTATCTGCAATAACTAGATTTAGATATATGGATATAGTAATCAAATGATGAATGTAACTGATAGAAAATCAGTCCCAATCCTTAGATCAAACAATATGTGTCCTGAAATGACATAGTTAAAGGGCTTCCATTCTAAACTTGAATATTTTCTAAATTTGCACTAACATCATAGGAAATTGTCTTTTTTAAAAGTGATATAAGTATGAATTCTGCTGGTTTTGCCCCAAGTTTCCACACATTTATATTCAAAGAAGCATCATATAAATTCTTCAGAAATACAATGTACCGATGAAAGTTTAAGTCTTGGTTTCAAATGTTTACCTAGAAGGACAGAAGACAAAGGGAAGATAGGCAGGATACTCATCTGCGCATGAGATGACACAAGATATCTATGCATAGTTGAGTCCATATCTAGAGGATGGTTAGCTCTGGAGTGGCTGAGGAGCTCTCTAGTTTCCACTAACAGGACTGGCTAAGAGTTGCTTCGTTTGCCTGCATATAAACATGGCAAGTTCCTTAAGATCTCCAACGGTCTCCCGCTGCAAGGGAGCTGTAATACTTCAGTGCAGGCATCAGCCACAGCGCACATGGTCTATCTCCCACTCCTGAATAGATGTCTCAGACACCATAAGACATCTCAGATGGCGCTGGGTACTCATGTGTGTGCATCTCAGTTAAATCTTGGGTCACCAATGAGTGTAAGAGAAGTTCAGATGCCTAGCATACATGAAGACAGAGATACATACAGTCACCTACATTTAATACATTAAGGCTTAACTCAGTTGCTGAAATGTGAGCATTTGGTGTCTTTTGACACATCTTAGTGTCTTCCCCTGGCCTTCAGATGGTGCTGCAGAAAGTTGCAGATATGCCTTCATATTTGTTAGCTGCATATAGATGCCTTGGATTCCACTGGGTATGTAAAAAGGTACTAAAAAGGTATTTGGATTTAGTCTTGAACCAAATCCCATGCTCACACAGGAAAAAAAATCCACCAAGGTAGAGTACCTTTGCTATACATCTTTCAATTCCTGTTAGGCCATGAATTCAGATTCTATGTAATATATGGGGTAGTAATAAAACGTATGTTACAAATGTAACATAATATATTCTATTGGTACCAAT
Source organism: Phaethon lepturus (assembly GCF_000687285.1). NCBI lineage: Eukaryota > Metazoa > Chordata > Aves > Phaethontiformes > Phaethontidae > Phaethon > Phaethon lepturus. Next base: position 2,020 of record NW_010549722.1, read on the forward strand.
ACATGTACACAAGACTTCTGCAAAAAAAACATGTTATTTAAGGTATGTCTTTCTGATATTTTCCAGAAATTTATGAAAGAAAGGAAAGCTAAGTGTTTAAAGCTACTTCCATTCTGCATGCTCTGAGATTGATAACCATGGCCATCTGCATTTCCCTTCCCTTCTCCTCTTCTCTTTTATCTATATAAAGATAGCTTTATATAGTTTTTTTCTTATTACACTTGTCAAGGACTTTGATTTTCTCATAGTTTCCTCTATTAAAATTTTACTACGTTTCACTCACAGTGTTAAATAGAATCTATTTCGAGCATTTTTCGAGTACCAAAAAAACAGACAAAGGTTACCATCATGTTCACAGAAATAGTTTATTCTCCTTCTCCCCCTCAAAATAACCCTGGCATAAAAAGCGAGAAAAGATGAGAAATGGTTTGGATTTTTTCATGGGGAGTACTTGCCCTTTCAATGACGATACATTTCTTTGTACTTTTTGTTATAGGAAATGACATATAGTTAGAAAAATCTCTGAGAAATGCTTCTCATTATCAAATCATTGTATGCAGTAAATGTATCATGGCACTACTAAAACCCATGATACAAAATAACTGGTTCTGTAAAGGAAGATTAGCAAACAATATGCTGCAGGCACAGGGTTGTCTTACCTCTGGCTTTTTTTCTGGAATAGACCTTACATAAATGATGCATCAAAATATTTGTGGACTGAGGAGGAAAGAGGGGGTTACTTGTCAGGCTTGTCTCTATTTCTGTCTGTCTTTTTTCTCGAGTTTGATTCCTTCTGGGATGTCGCTGTTTTGGAATATGTGATAATATGTTACATTAGATATGCAACAAGTCATGTGTAAAGCAAATACAGTACCACTTTAAGTGAATGTCTCTCTTGATAAAGGAATGTATTCCAATTACATTAATCCATTAATGGTTCATTTCCTCAGATAATTGGCTACTTACGTGCATCTTTATTTACATCCACTAAATACATAGCCTAGAGTTGCCAGTATCTATGTTAAGGCTAATGATTTCATCCTAGGTTAGCATTTCCAAGCTAGGACCAGTTAAAACAACATAACTTAAACGAATAGATTCACAAAAAAAAAAAAAAATTTTGTTCATTGATACATTTCCTGCCTTCCAGTTACATCTTACAGCTAATTCTGCCGGATTTTGAATTCCTCTTTAAGAACAGCATGTAAAGAAAAGGCAATGTCTCATTTGGCTACTGCATTAAAAGCGCAACCCTAAAATATAATTTGTCATCAGTATTTTCTGTTGGTGAATAAATGTTGAAACTAAGAAAAATCACTGTTTTGTCATTTAGATATTGAATTTAGTACCTGTTACCATGGAAAATTGTAATTTTTCAGAAAATTATTAGATTTATTCCATTCTGCAGAAAGGCTCTCACACTCATTCTTTAATGAATATATGGTCTGCTACATTAGAAATGAAGTCCAGGTCTCACCTTTCAGAAAATGTGGTAAAGTTTGAACTCAGTCTCCAAGCTTTGACTTATTTATAATTTTCAACATTTTGTTCCTATGTTTCTATCAGTTGTTGATTACAACACATAGGTGCACTGATAATTGTTGATTTATTATCCCTTGACAGAAGCTTAATTATTCAAAAACATCTGAATAAATAAAGGGGAAAAAATTCCCTTCTTTTGCAATGCAAGAATCCCTAAATTTACTCCCCTTCTCTCTTCCCCTTTTTTCTCCATCTCATCTACACCTTTCTTTTAGTTTATTTTTCACCCTTTTGGCAGAGATTTCAACTGTCCCAAATATTGATGAAGCCTCCTGAAATTTTTGCACTGTCCTTCTCCTGAAGCTCCATGGATGTCTCAGTTTCCAGAATCCCAAGGATGCTATCCTCCATCTTCTAAAAGTTAAACAAAAAAGATCAGGGTGTGTTTCTCTTTCTCATATTGATATATGCACTGTGGGTTGAAGGTGGAATTGAGCTTTCCCTGTTAAAACTGAAAAATTAATTTCTTCATTTAAAAAAGCATGTTTTCTGCAGAATACTTTCGTATTTGGGTTTTGTTCATTTGCTTGTTTACAAAAACCAAATGACCCAAGCCCAAGAGTATTTCAGCTCTTAGTGAGCTTCAGGGAAGAAATTAAAACAAGTCCTGCAACTCACATTGTGGAGGCCATCAAATCAGATAATCACAGTCACCCACTCTGGCTTTAGAAATCTGTAGAGCACCAAGTGCTCCAATGCACAGTCACCTCTTGTAGGAGTTCAGATTCAATGGCTGCTTCTTGTTTCAGGCACCAACTCACTTCTGAAGAATGAAAGGTCTACCAAGTCATACTTTCTGCTGTGAGACAAAGAAAAGAGATGCAACATTTGATCTGAAAATGTCTGCCTGCCCAGAAAAATGGAACTGCTGATGACAATTGAATTTCTCTTCCTGAGTATATAATGTTTTTCTTGCACAGTTACATGAACTTAATAACCATATCAATCAGGGTTCTTGAAAGTAAAGCAATGTATTCTACTGAAGTGTATGAGGAAATGTTGAGGTTAAGAATGTGTTTGAATTTCTGGATGGATGACAAGGTTGTTTTTGTTTCAAAGTTAACCGGGAATGTGAAGAAGCTGAGAAATACTAGGCAAAGTATACTCAGAGAAGGAACCGAAGTTTGCAAAGAGAAGGAAAAATCGCTTATGTGGAAGACCTTATGTTTCAAGTGCTCCTGGATTTACACATACATAGATAAGTCTGTGTAGATTTGTAACAAGGGTGGTATGAGTGCAACAATTGCACTTGTTTGGTATATTTGGAATTGAAAACGCAGCAGTGGCAGGAACACTGTGAAGTTTCAATATGTTCACAAGCCAGGGGCATAGCTCTGAGGTGTCATTCCCTCAAAGCCAGCAAAAACCCTGCACTCTGGGTAGAAAAGAGCCTGAAAGATGGAAACAGCTAGGAAAACAGGTGGAGAATGCCAAATTGATGTCCTTGGCTTCACAGGGGTTTACAATGACTCTTGGATAATAAAAAGAAATTTCATCCAAAAAAAATAAATCAAATGCAGCTTTTGGCCTCAAGTTCTTCAAACTAACCCTGCGACTACTTGAGACATTGCTATTCCATGCTCCTGATTTTCCCCTCATTGCTAATATGGAGCTACCCTTTGTTCTTCTGGATTTTTAGCTTCTTTGGTGAATTTGCTCTTCCCATTCAAATTCCTTGAACAGAGGGGATCACTATCCCTGCAAACCTCATTGAATGACTTTAAAATGAATATACACTCTGTCTCAGCTCTCTTCAGGGTAAGGCTTCACAAGAATGTTGAACATTTTCAGACATAACAATAGGAGTATTCAGGGTTCAGTCTCCAAACTTTCAAACCAACATGTTGCCCAAGCATTAAATTTATTAAAGTGCTCAAGTTATTTGCAGCTTACATTGCCTCAATTCCCACCTGTAGCGATTCTCAAGTGTCTCCCTAAGAACAGGTGTTACTTCAATATAAAACTGCAGAGGCAAGGGAATCACTTTGCTTTCAGGGTCTTGCAGAGTGGAAGGAACTGAAAGTTGCTCACCTTTACTAAGGTGTGTTCACTTTTGTGTTGTTGTGTAGGTAACAGCTACTGATACATTGATGGGAAGCATTTATGAGTCAACCTTCAGAAAAGAGTGTGGAAGTTCACCATTGATGGCTCTGTCTGAAATTATAGGTGAGAAACTGTGCAGAGGTGCTTTTTAGGACTTGTTAGCACAAGGGTTAATAAAAAGGATTGACAATATGGCCAAATTTGAGAACAAGAAATCCTGAAAGCTGCTTTGCATTAAATGTTACAAGCAAAAAGAAGCAAAAGCCAGTATCTAATTTGGAAGATGAACACCTGGAGAAGACTCAGACACTGGAAATCAAGTTTCAAGCAGTTACACAGAGTAGAGCAACTGCACCAGAAAATGCTCTGTCGTCACTTCTGTTGCGACATGCCAGGAAGATCATGTCCTTGATCTTTCAGACAAACAAGTATTTGGACTGTTTCACAGCTCCTTTCTGGGGTAAGCAACTGTGTTTTCTTTCTGTGGAAGCCTGGTGTTGCTCTGGATTTCACAGTGACACAGTTGAGGAACAGTTTGGGAGAGTCAGGTGTGTGCAGAGGGAAATGCTTCCGGATGCAGCAGTATCGACAAGGACTGAGGCAGCCTTGGACTTACCATGGCCCTGATTTAACACCAGGAAATGATAATCAGACCTGTTTCAGATCAATCACATGAGAAAGTAATCCTCTTTCCCCAACCATGAGGTTATTAGGTACATTCCTCCAGGTTTTCCTCAAAAGCTCTAGACATGCACTTATCTTAATGTAGAAGGAGAAATTTTCAGATACATCAAAAATATTTGTGAAATGGTAAGTCTTTCCATTGTAGCTTCAAATAAAATCCCTGTATTAGAAGACTTTAGGCATTTTTCGTATTAAACCAAGTACAAAACAAAAAATCTGTTTTGTTTATATAAAGGTCTATAGATTTGTTTGGTATTATAAAAGATAAGAACAAACACTCCAGCACTTGGTACCTGTTCACAGGTTGCATTCCTTGCCAGCCTCTCCAAGTCTCTAATCTGACCAGAGTTGATATCTTCATATCAACTTCATATCAGTCAGTGGCTACAACTGCATTAGCAAGTAATTTAGCACAACAGGAATAGATCAGAAGGCCAAAGCCAGTGATGTTGAGGTCCTCACAGTTGTTATACATATTTCAGGAGTTCTGCTTCACACGAGATTTAATCTTGTCCCGTGGACTGAACATCCCAATCATGTTTAATGCTGTTCAGAGAAGCAGCCACTGATGTTTCTGTTAATGACTGGACCACACTTCGTGCACACCCGAGTTCTCCAAAAAGAATCCAGCTCATTCATCAAAACGACTCTGTGAAGCAAAGCAACCTTCAGTTATTGAAGATATTCAGGAGTTTCATTTCAAAACTACATTACTGCTCAAACCAAAACATTAATGAAGACAAAACCTGCATGACTTTATAAAGAAGTTGAATATTTGAGAATGTGAGTGTGAATCTTGAATTAAACATTAGTGCTAAACAGTTCAAAACTTCCTGTATTTCAAAGTGTACATAAGGAATTAGAATGTATTTTTTAAACTTTAAAGAAGCAACAAAATGCTTCAGCACACACTGCATACAAAGTGTTTGTGGGACATTAATAAAATATTTGGCAAGTGTCAAAAAATAATGAAAATTTATCTGTGTTATCTACTCACTTTGAGTGAAAATTTACAATATTTCTCAAGGGATTTTTTTCCATCCTCTGACAGGTGTTAAGAGGGCACTGACTTTTCATAACATTTTTGCCTAAGGTTGGGTAAGACCTTTGTGTATTTTCAGATAAGGTTCACTTTAAAAAAGCACACAAAAGTTCAAATGTGTGTTTGGAATTCCAGAAGCCCTCCCACTCCAAATCGCACAATCCTTCTCCCCCATCCAAACAAGCCCATGTCTTTTGCTTCTCCTCCAGCAGTCCTAATTTTATAGTACACCTCATGTCATTTTTGGAGAGATTGTGTAGGTTGATTGATTACTTTACCAGCTCATCATGAGATGGGCAGATTACCTTTTCACCTTAATTCTTTTCGGTAAGTCTGACAGAGCTCTCTCCAGACCCTGTTTTCTCTCCTCTAACGTGTCTGCATGTTGGCATTTTGTTCTTATCATGCCCATAATTAGTCTTCTGCATCTCACTGTCATACCCTTCAGCCTTTAAAGTGGCCTGGGATGCAACATGGTGTGCTGAAATTACCTTTTCCTACAAGACTGTAGAAAGAAATGGCTAAACATTTCAAATCAGAAAAATTTAACTGATCGAAACCAAACTTTAATGTTGTTCAACATGTTTAGAGAATAGAAGGCAAATAGTCTGATCTTTTCCAACCACAGAACACAAGTCCATTAAAATCCCTGGTTCCATTCAAAAATTTGCTGGAAACCTCTGTTCAGGACCTGAACTGGAAGCAAAACGAACTTTAAGCTTTGGAACACAATGAGGAAGACTGGATTTTTTTCCCCTGATGGAGACAAGGACCTTAGTGGACTTCTGTTTGGTACCTGGAAAAGAAAAAAATCTGTCTGTCTTCTAACTCCTTTGAAGTAGGAATTGGTTGGATTTTTCAAAGTGAAACGAGTTTTAGGGAAGGGAACTTCTTGCAGTCTGTTAGTAACTTTCATTTGCTTTTTACAGTGAAAATTAACAATTCCTTCTTTGGTCCCTAGCCATTGTAAAGCACAGTTTCCTTGTGGCAACTGCACATGGATGAATTAACTCTCTTTTAAGTTTATCTCTTACATTTCTTATATGCAAATGACACAAGTTCACTATCATTGTTATTAAAACATGCCCAACGATCCTTAAGAAAATATAGTTAACATATAGTTGTCATTTAATATCACGACTGTTTTTACCTGAAGGCCTCCAAAGGGTGCCTTGCTTCAGTCTTCTGCGTTCATGAGTGATGATGTTGTGTACACTAGGGCACTACCGACTAATTTTTCTAACCGAAGGCACACAACTAGGTTGTACAGCATCCACTAAATGTGTATAATGATATATTTTGATTTTCTGTTTAGAGACTTGTGTTTAAACAAGAGACTCGGGAACTGGTGTTTTGCACTTTGTACCTTTCTTCAAAAGCCTAGTAAGTTTTGTATTTGCAAGTTCTTCCTACCAACCTCTCTCTTCATTAATATTTCTTTAGCAGATGCTGTACTGTCTGTATTAGAAATAGAAAAAGCACATCATAAGATTCTAAAATCTGAGAATCAGAGTCTTTAACGCTTAACTATTTCATATTTTCCTGGAATAAATTAGGTATCCTCTTCTGCTTAGGTTTGTATATCTCTTTTGTATGATGTTTAAAAAGAAGCAAAAGAAACATAATTATTTCCCTCAAATTTGCTGCAGGCTGAACTTGGTCCTAATAAAACAAATGTGGAGTTCCTAAGCAATAGCATTAAATTGCTGAAAGCTTCCACTGGAGTTGCATAAAAGAACAGGACAGGAAAAACAAAGCTCCTGATGTGATTTTTTGTGGCCCTAGCATTCTCATGGACTTCTCTGTCTAGCCTTTAGCTTTATGTGATTTGATTTTTAGATGCTGTTCTTTATGTGTTACCTTAATTCAGCAATATGAAGACTATTTCATTTAACACAAAATTTGAAAGATATGGCCTTCTAGCACAACACTACAACATTTGAGTGGTTTAAAAAATTTTCTGTTTAAATTCTCCTTTGCCAAAAGAATCCAACTTGCACACATACACACATGCACATACACCGTCACACATCCTTTAGAAGATCTGAATGTAGTTTAAGCACACCTTATGGTATGAAATCAGTTTTTTTCAGAGTATGGCACTACCATAGTTTCCTTTGGTGATATAATAGCAAACATTTGAACTGCTTGAGAGATGGACATTTGCACACCACGAGAAGGGTGTGCAGTCTTTGCTGAAGCTTTCAAAACCTGACAGGACTCAGCCCTGAGCAATGTGGTCTGTTCTTGGAGCTGATCCTGCTGTGAGCAGGAGGCTGGACTAGAGACCTCCTGATGTCCCACTCAACCTGAATTATCCGATGTTATCATCCACCATTCTTCTTTCTTTGCTTCTGATTATCCCTTCTGTTTTTCTAAACTTCTAAATACTTCTCCTTTATTAAGGGAAAAAAAAAAAAGCAACAAAACTTGCATGTCTTTCTACATCTTCCGTTGTCTCAGAGGTAACACAGGGTCATTTCACCTTCACTTAAAATGGTGTGAATACCCTAGAGCACTCATTTTGCCAAAACTCACCATGGGGAGGAGCTGGACTCTCCTACAGTGTGCTGGCCCTAAACCAACCAGTATGCAAAACCACGAGCCCTTATTTTCCTCACAATGTTTCTTTCCACTTACCTCAAAGACTCTACCTTGTTTCAATCCCCCCATAGCTCTGAGTTACTAACCCTGTGCCCCCAAAGTCAGCCCTCCTTGGTCCAGTTCTGCAGTCTTAGTTCAGGATGGAGACCCCTCCCAGATCACTGCAGCTGGTGGTGTAAGCAAAGCCAGGAGGGGAGAAGGGAAAACCTTGTAGCCCAAGGCAGCGAGTTACCACTGATCACCTGCTTGGAAGGCACTGTCACTGTAAGGTGAGAATTGCCTGTGTGAAGACTCTTACCCCACAGCTCAGAAAACAGTTAGAGAGGTTTTGGGAACTTATTAATACTCATTTTTAACAATGACTGCAATCCTCAGTAAATACCTTCTGCATTCATGTTTGTTTTTATTTACATATTATATTTCGTAATAGCAATAAAAGAATCTAGGACAGTGCATTTCTGAAGGTATACTCTTTTTTTAATTGTATCTTCCAAGAGCTGATAGTCACTTGACCTTCAGCTGCATGTCTTATAACACCTCCTAAGGCTTTCTTTAATTGCCACAACACAACGCTCGGTGGCTCAGTTACATGATATGTTAGAGTGACTAAACCATAGTGACAAATACTGCTCACGGCAGCATTAGTGCCTTGAGCTGAGGTGGTCTGGCTCTTTTGAGGAAGATGTGTATCTGTACATGTTGGTGCTGTGAGTCCTGAGACCTACTGCAGCGTCTTGCACTGCCAGGTTGCATGGCCTGAAATGGAAACCCACCTATTGCTGGATTGTTCCAAAGGAATTTGAGGTAAGTGGAAAGCTGCTGCTAAAGATGTTCATTTTGTTCTGCCCTTTGTAAATTTCTTGTGATGTTATTCTTGTTCAAGCACCCTCTCTGGGCTATAGCTAATGGAGAAATAAAAGGAACTTTCCTTGGCTTTTTGATTGGTCTTCCTGGTTTTCATTCATGGATATCTTTATGATTCTCCTGTATTCGTTCTTCAAGGTTGTCTCTGCAATTATGACACATTATTGAAGCAATTCAAAATAATATATAGACTTTTTAGCATTTCCTCTCTACTGATGGCTTCCTTGTCCTTTCTCTTTCTTTTTTTTTCTGATGATGAAACACAGTTAAAAGCAGGCTGTGCGTATTCAGTTTTGTCCATGTTCTCTGACTTACCATCTCAATATCATTCTTGATTTAGTGAAGTATTTGATGCAAGGCTGTTTATGAATATTTCTTTTCACAGTACACAAAACGGAACAAATATCAAACTGGCAAAAGCACAGGTTAAGGTACAGAAGAAGGCTGGGTTTCTTTTTTCCTCCCTATTCTTACGAACAGAAGGAACCAGCTCAGCTGGGTATGACTCATCACAAGACTCTGGTTTGATTTCTGCAGGTGGCAGAGGTAAAAGGCTTAGCTATGCAGGGCCTGAGGATTCAAAGGAAGAAACTGGTCAGAAATTCTTTGACTTCATCAAATTCTAATGGGGAATGAGTAAAATGTTACCAGACTTATTTGGTCTTATCCGATTCTTTCTGTCACTCTCTGGCAAGATAATAGGAAAACACTAACCAAACTGTACAGTTGAACACCTCTATGCTTACTAGGGATGCTTATGACCTGCAAATCCTGATTTTGCTAACAAGAACTATAGGATGTTCACCATCTCTGAAGATGCCCTCATTGCTCCTATATGGATCTAGATGATAATTTTAAGGGAATGCTAAATCTGTTCTCTAGAAGAACAAGAAACTTGACTTACAAATAAGAACAAGAGAGGCCGAATTACAATAGCACCTTAAAGGTAAATATTTCTAATTCTCATGAGGCATACTCTTAAAGTTTTGGAATTCTAACAAATACATACAATGTTTTCTGAAAATAATAAAATGGGAGACATGGTAAAGCAAAACCAATGTAATTGTGAACCATCTATCTCAGAAGCTGAAAAGTAATAATATCATCTGTGGTCTGGAAAACTAATAGGAATAAAACTGATTTTCTAACTATTATCTTTGCAAACATCTTAATGAAATATAAAGAAATATTCAAGGGATTCTGCAACAAATATGTGAAATTAATGCAAAGGAAAAATATATGAAATGTGTTATTTCTCCAATAAACAGCACATCAGTAAATTATGATTAAGTGATAAGCCTTGTACCTTACTTTTTATAAGTATCATCGCAATTTCAATATCCAATTTCAATCCATATGCTACAAATCATCTGAATATTTTTTTTAATGAAGCATGCTTAACCATTACCTAATGTTCAGACTGACTTCTCAAAAAAACTGCTTTCTTAAATGGAAATAATGAAAGAGAAGACTGGAACAAACAGGAGGCAAGTGAGTGTGAACATTTTTAGAAACATCTCCTTTAAAAAAGAAATCTTTCTGATACTTGGTTGTCTTATAAAAAGAGGATATGGACAATTATTGAAAACTGTGCAGTAACTGATAAGGAGCATAACTGTTTAGCAGAGTAAATGGCTCAAATCTATTTTATTATTCACTTCTCCATGATTAGACCCAGACTTCTGAGGTGGAAGTGCAACAACTTAGAGTGACACTAGCACCTTTAGAATGAAAACTAGGGCTTTTGCCCCTCTTTCTCTCTATATTAGCTCCCAGAAAACCTTCAGAGTTGCATATAACTCAACAGACCCTAACATTATAAGATGGAATAAATAGTCCATTAGCCATGTGTTAGAATAGCGAGAGTCTCTTAAGCCTGTAGTTCCTTGTTGACCTTCGAAAGCTTTGTAGAAAAATGTGAAAGGCAGAGAGAGGTCTGAACATCGTATTTAATGTAGATTCTTTCACTGCCTTATCTTATGTTTCCCGTAAAGAATTTGCTGTTGCTGTTGTCTAGCCAAAAATATTTTCACTAGGATCTGGCAAGGACATGGTTGAATTCTTCACTTGGAATCATGTTTCATAAAATGTGAACTTAAAAGTGTAAAAACTTCTGTATATATATGTATTTCTTTATTTTAATATTTATTTTCAGAACATCCTTGTATTTTTCCAGTGTATTTTCTGTGTAATAGAAGGGTCTCTTGTACTCTGACTGCTTATTTAGTAGTCAAAGGAAACTGTATTCTGTTTCTAAACACAACATTTCTACAGTGTCTCCATTTCAGTGCAATGCTTCTGGCTTTACCTGCTTTGAGTCTGTTGAAACATATTTTTACAAGTTGAAAAAGAAATGTAGTTGTACTAAGGTTTAGCAAACATTTTCAAATTGGTAATGCAGCATGTTTTCTTACAGATATCAGTGATCAAATGTTTTGTCCGTATGGAAAGAAACCATCCTAATGAATCCCTCTATACAAACATTCAAACTATTTCATTTCCTGTTTTCAACCCCTACTGTAAATATGGATTTATCTCCTAAACGATATCAGAGTTAATGGTACTTGAGTCTGATGGGTATCTCAACTGGAGAACAACTGTTTTTCCTTTTCTTACTTGTTTCTCACCTGCTGCATCTTTTTGTAACTTATTTCCCCATAAAATATTGAAATAACATGTTAGGACAGATCTCCTTAATGTTGTTTTTTTACTTTTCAGGATATTCTGAGATACTATCCAGCTTTACTAGCATATTATATTCTTAATTTATGTATGGGACTCCAATTAGCATAGCTTGGAGATGCATACTAAGTACAGGAGAAAAAATAAACTATGACAATATAACACTAACTTTCTAAATGACATGAGCTTTGGCAGATATGAGGTAAAATGTTAACCTACAGAGAAAACTTTTGCTGCTTATGGTATAAATTTTCCGTATTTTTTTAGTATATCGGTCTTTTAGGTTTTAGGTATTTGCTTCTTGGATGCCATACACATTTTGAGTGGGCGTCATTCCCACAGCTAGGAAGTTTGTCATTTTTTTCCCCTCGAAATTAAAGGAACAATATTGGAAAGTATTTAGGCGGAATAAATTCCTCTAAGAAAGTTCTATTTGGACCCATTAAGATCTGACATGACTAGCTCAATAAGTTTTAATGTGTCAAAGGCCAAAACTGGTCAATGGAACCATTTCTACTGTTGTTTTATAAGGATGTGCTTTGGACATACACTGTGTTATACTTGCACATGAGAATAAATGGAAAAGGATTCATAAAAGTTCATGTCAAAGTTATTGAAGTGCCTTAAGCTCAAAGTTAGCATCATTACCACTGTGTAGAACCTCAGCCACTGTCAATCAACCCAAAAGAAGGCTTTGTTCTGCCCTGGAGCAATATAGGCTGTGGCAGATGGTGTTCTCAGGTAAGGTGAAAGTCTTAGATAAGAATCATTGAATCATAGAATCATAGAATCATAAAATAGTTTGGGTTGGAAGGGACCTTAAAGATCACCTAATTCCAAACCCCTGCCATGGGCAGGGACACCTTCCAGTAGACCAGGTTACTCAAAGCCCCATCCAGTCTGGCCTTGAACACTTCCAGGGATGGGGCATCCACAACTTCTCTGGGCAACCTGCGCCAGTGCCTCACCACCCTCATTGTGAAGAGTTTCTTCCTTAGATCTAACCTAAATTTACCCTCTTCCAGTTTAAAGCTGTTACCCCTTGTCCTATCACTGCAGGCCTTTGTAAAAAGTCCCTCTCCGGCTTTCTTTTAGGCCTCCTTTATGTACTGGACGGCTGCTATAAAGTTTTCCCAGATCCTTCTCTTCTCCAGGCTGAACAACCCCAACTCTCTCAGTCTGTCTTCATAGGAGAGGTGTTCCATCCATCTGATCATTTTTGTGGCCCTCTTTTGGACTCAATCCAACAGGTCCATGTCCTTCTTATGTTGGGGGCCCCAGTGCTGGATACAGTACTCCAGGTGGGGTCTCAGCAGAGCAAAGTAGAGGGGAAGAATCCCCTCCCTCAACCTGCTGGCCACACTTCTTTTGATGTAGCCAAGGATACGACTGGCTTTCTGGGCTGTGAGTGCACATTGCTTCCTCATGTCCAGCTTTCCACCCATCAGTATCCCCAAGTCCTTCTCAGCAGGGCTGCTTTAAATCCACTCATTACCCAGCCTGCATCCAGGTTTTGGATTGCCCCAAACTAGGGTGGAGGTTCGCACAGGCCCACCAATCAAGCCTGTCAAGGTCCCTCTGGGTGGTATCCCTTTCCTTCAGCATGTCTACTGTACCATGCAGCTTGAAGAAGAATCATAGAATTATCCAGTGGTTTGGATTAGGAGGGACCTTCAAAGACCATCCAGTCCAACCGCCCTGCCATGGGCAGGGACATCTTTCACTAGATCAGGTTGCTCAAAACCCCATCCAGCCTGACCGTGAACATTTCCAGTTGTGGGGCATCCACAACTTCTCTGGGCAACCTGTCCCACCCTTATCATAAAAAATTTCTTCCTTATGTCCTTTCTCTGTGCCTGGAAAGATCATGGAACAGATCCTCCTAGAAGCTATGCTAAGGCACATGGAGGACAAGGAGGTGATTTGAGACAGCCAGCATGGCTTCACAAGGGCAAGTCCTGCCTGACCAACCTAGTGGCCTCCTATGATGGAGAGACCACATCAGTGGACAAGGGAAGAGATGCAGACATCTTCTATCTGGACTTCTGTAAGGCCCTTGAGATGGTCCCCTGCAACATCCTTCTCTCTAAATTGTAAAGAGATGGATTTGATCTCATTTCATCTCCAGTGAGCCTGGTTTTATCCAATGTCCAGATGGAGATCAGTGACAAGCGGTATCCCTCAGGGGTCCATATTGGGACCAGTACTCTTTAGTATCTTCACTGATGACATAGACACTGGGATAAAGTGCACTCTCAGCAACTTTGCAGATGACACCAAGTTGAATGGTGCTGTTGATATGCCTGGACAAGCTTGAGGAATGGGCCCATATGAACCTCATGAGGTTCAAGAAGATCAAGAGCAGGATCCTGCACCTGGGTCAGGGCAACTCCCAGTATCAATACACGTGGGCAGAGGAAGGGATTGAGAGCAGCCCTGCCAAGAAGGACTCGGGGGTACTGGTGGATAAAAAGCTGGACATGAGCTGGCAATATCACTCACAGCCCAGAAAGCCACCTGTATCATGGGCTCATCAAAAGAAGCATGGCCAGCAAGTCAAGGGAGATGATTCTGCCCCTCCATTCTGCTGAGAGCCCACCTGGAGTCCTGCGTCCACCTCTGGAGCCCTCGGCACAGGAAAGACATGGAGCTGTTGGAGAGGGTCCAGAGGAGGGCCACCAAGATGATGAGAGAGATGGAATACCTCTCCTGTAAGGACAGGCTGAGAGAGTTGGGGTTGTTCAGCCTGGAGAAGAGAAGGCTCTGGGGAGACCTTACTGCAGCCTTCCAGCACTTAAAGGGGGCTTGTAAGAAAGATGGGGACAGAGTTTTTAGCAGGGCCTGTTGTGATAGGACAAGGGGTAATGGTTTTAAACTGAAAGAGGGTAGATTTAGACTAGATCTAAGGAAGAAATTTTTCAGAGTGAGGGTGGTGAAAGACTGTCACAGGTTGCCCAGAAAGGTGGTAGACACCCCATCCCTGGCAACATTCAAAGCCAGGTTGGATGGGGCTCTGAGCAACCTGATCTAGTTGAAGATGTCCCTGCTCATTGCAGGTGGGTTGGACTAGATGACCTTAAAAGGTCCCTTCCAGCCCAAAGATTCTATGATTCTATATCCAATCTAAACCTACCCTCTTTCATTTTAAAACCATTACCCCTTTTTCTGTCACTACAGGCCTTGGTGAAAAGAAAGAAAAGAAGAAGAAAAAGGAAAGCAGGAAAAGCCGAGTCCTGCCTTTTACTGGGAGTGGAGCACTGTCATTTGTTTGTTCTGCTTGGCATCAGAGAACTGGGGCCTGAGGAGTCTCCTCACCCTGGCGTGGGTTGCATTAGGATCTGCACTCTCTTCACAGCCACTCTACACCTAGACTTTGCTACTGTTTTAAAGGTGTGAAACCCCTTAAGGGAACTGGAGCTAAAGAGCGTTGACTTTTATAACCTTCGTAATAGAGATTATACATAGTACCTATTCTTAGCTCTAATAGATGTTAGTGTGTTTTTGCTTCTTTCTGCATACTGTGCAAGATTAAGGTCATACAAAGGTAAATTGTAATAAACAAAGAGGGCTGAAATGGAAAACAATGGTCTAAGTGAGATTTTTAAAAAGCAGGAAATCTTGAACTATGGTTCCTGCTCTACATACATTTCTCTGCCTCTGATCAAGTCAATTTGCATTCACTTCATCATATCAAGGGCACAGATTTCTATAAACTTGTTCTTTTTTAAAAAGCAAGGAAATGAAATAACTGAAAGAGAATTGGGATAGCCTCCCAGCAAATAGGAATGCTCAACAAAATACAGGATAAATCTGATAGATCCTATGACTCAGATTTCTATTTTCCATTGCTGTTGGATAAATTTGTTGTTAGGAAAACTAATTCCCTGATAACAAGTTGCTTAGTGGTATGTATCATCCTATATTTGTTCCCTCTTCACTCTGGTATTCTGACTAGAAAATACATCTGCTAAGCAGGTGCTGTAGCAATTCTGTTTTGCTAAACATGATCTACCTGACCTAGTAAGGTATGTCCATGAAAATATAGCTGATTATCAGTTTGCATTGAAGTATGTAAATAGACAGGTAAATTTTGCTCTTATATCCTTAATCTAGCAGATTAAAGATACAGGAACACATTGTTAGATGAAGGCTGGATGGTCATACTATAAGGCATGCTGAGCACTAGGAAACTGCAAAGTGTCAGCAACAGTACCAGAAGTCGTCACCTGCTCAAATTTTATTCAACAGGAAAGGTAACACAGGAAATTCTATACTGTGAGAAGATGATGTCAGAGACTTTATCAGATACACAAATAGGTATGTAAACCAAAGGCTGTTATAATCTGTATACTGCTCTAAGCATATCCAGAATGGCAACAATGGTCACAATCAACAGGAGAGTCAGAAGATTCATTTGTGACAACATCCCCAAATCCCAGAAGGCAACGAAGCAATGAACGTTAATTCAACCGTATTTTCTGGCAAAGTCTCAGACAGGAGACAGCTAGAAAATCTGGGATGGCCATGCCCTAAGATGTAGCACAACCAGAAATAACACCAAGCTCTGACAGCCTTTTATGTGTTTATGAGGGTATTAGTAGGTCTACATAATGACACTAGGCACTGCAGGTGCTACTTGAAATCCACTTTTAGCTTAGTTATTAGGATGTTTCAAAGCATTTGTACGCCTGTGTTATGCTGATATTGATTCTTAATTCTTACGTTTATTTAGGAAAGGAGGATGCCAGGAAGCGAACCTGTAAGATACTCTTTCTAAGGCAATTAGGGCTGGTTGTTTCCCTATGTACAAACTGCTGTTTCACAGCGTATTGATCAGCTAGAGCTAGATAAAGCAGAATTGATGACTAAATAATATATGTGGATTTAATATACATGAAAATATATAGTCACGCTATGTGGACTGGGTAGACCCCAAAAGCAGCCATTGAGCTTCTACAGAAACTTGAATCTTTATTCAGCTGCAGAGCTGTTAACACCCAGCATGGCTTACAGCTGCATTTTCAGTGCAGTGCTGGGTACTCACACCTATTTTTCATTTGTATGACTGAAATGTGTATAACTACGAGCATGCATGTTAAATATCAGGCCATAATTCTCTTCCTCAGTCTTTTTATTTGTATCATTAACAAACAATATTTCCTTAAATACTTCGCAACCATTTTATAAACCTTAGCAAAATGCTGACAAACAACTGACAAACAACAAGATGAAAATCACCACAATTTTTAACCCTGCATCAATTGCAAGTGTGAAGTGTGTACAATTTGTAAAAATTTATAAATAAATAAATATTCCTGACATTAATATACACATACAACTACACACAAAAGTATTGGCTCTTTGTTTAATAACAGGTTTGTTCTTTCCCCAAATTCTTTGCTCACTGGTGATTCACCTAACATCTTTGAAAAACTGCCCCCCAGTGTGTTCTAAAAATCAGTGACTATAATAACCAAGAATTAAATTAGTGTAGGAAAAAGTCTATCTTTTAATTATGCAGGAAAAGGACCATAATGAAATCTAAATATTTTTCTACTTCTCAGGTGTTTATTAACCCAACAGTGCTGAAACATTTTAAAAAAGAAAAGCAAACACTTATTCTGATTTAACAGTGTAATTTTATTGACTACCGAAAAGCTACTCCTGATTTATAGCATAAAGATCAAAATCAGACCCAGTTCCTCTATAATATTCTTCCTAACATATCCTGTATGGATGAAAATCTAAGTAAGATTATGGGGATTTATTCATGCATATTTGGCAGGCTTTTTGTATTTATTGGTCTAGCAGATATCATTTGAATTTGGTGCCTTTTTGCTAAAGAGTCACATAAGTTATTTGCTGTATGAATAAGTATTTGATAGAAGATCAGACAAAGATAAGGTGTGAGGTATGAGTTTGCAGATGCAATAAAATGACTAAAAGGACAATTTATCCCTCATGTAACATCGCTGAAGTCAATGAATTTGATCTTTATGTTGAAAATCCAATTTCACACTTAAATAGATTATTTATATCAGAATTGTTTGGGTTTTGTTTAGCTCTAGCTCTTTTAAGAATACCCTGTAGGACAAGACCAATTAGAGAGTCATTTGTAACTTTTACACATGCAACACACAGTCTGATTTTTCCAAATACATCACCCCAATTCATGTCAAGGAAATTCCAATGTACTTGCACAGTACATATAATTAGTGATTATTAGTCCAATTTGTGAACATTATGGATTTAGATGAGATATGACACTTGAGCTAGAGAGAATTCAGAGAAAACAAAAAGCTGCACTGACGCCTGGAACTGTGAGGAAATATGGTTCTGAAAATGGCAAAACCACAGGATCACTAAAACAAAGCAGGAGGATATTGGACTAAACCAAAAGCTAGAGGAAAAAATCTTTGAGGAAAGAACGGTGAGCTGTTCCATCCTATAAAACAATGAATGGGATAAGGCAGGTTGGTGCATGTGGATCAGCAAGATTTAGGGAACGAGGACGTCTAACTAGGCAGAAGGAGCAAATTTTAGTAATACAACAACAAACCCAGAGGTAGTTGTTGAGAGAAAAGCAAGTGGGGAAATGGGTACGAAAAGAAAGTGGTCTGTCTTTCCATCTTCTGTACCTGGGCTTGAAGCCACAGCAGAAGCTGTGAGCAGCTGCAGGTCAGTGTTCCCATCTCCAGATTCTCAGTCTCCAACACTCCTGTCAATAAAGTCTTTGGCTTCTTTCTTCATTAAATATTGCATAAGTTTCATCCTGCTCTTCAAACTGCTCCTTTATCTACTCCTTCTTGAACATCCTCAGACTGTTTGTCCCTCAATGTTTTCAACTAGAGAGTCCTTGAGGGACAAACAGACAAAACTCATAGTTTTCATTTCACAGAATCACAGAATCACATCATGGTAGGTGTTGGAAGGGACCTCTGAAGATCAACTGGTCCAATCCCCCTGCCAAGGCAGGATCACTTAGGGCAGGTTGCACAGGAATGCGGCCAGTCGGGTTTTGAAGGTCTCCAGAGAAGGAGACTCCACAACCTCTCTGGGCAGCCTGTTCCAGTGCTCCATCACCCTCACAGTAAAGAAGTTTTTCCTCATGTTGAGGTGGAACTTCCTGTGCTGCAGTTCGTGCCTATTGCCCCTCGTCCTATCACTGAGCACTACTGAAAAGAGACTGGCTCCATCCTCCTGACAGTCACCCTTCAGATATTCATAGACATTGATAAGGTCCCTTCTCAGCCTTCTCTTCTCCAGACTAAACTGCCCCAGGTCTCTCAGCCTTTCCTCATATGAGAGGTGTTCCAGTCCCCTAATCATCCTCGTAACCCTCCGCTGGACTCTCTCCAAAAGCTCCCTGTCTCTCTTGAACTGGGGAGCCCAGAACTGGACACAATACTGCAGATGAGGCCTCACCAGTGCAGAGTAGAGGGGGAGGATAACCCCTCTGGACCTGCTGGTCACACTCTTCTCAATGCACCCCAAGATACCATTGGCCCTCTTGGCTACCAGGGCACATTGCTGTCCCATGGGTATCTTATTGACTACCAGGACTCAAAGGTCCTCCTCCATGGAGCTGCTTTCCAGCAGCTCAACCCCTAACCTGCACTGGTGCATGGGGTTGTTCCTCCCCAGGTGCAGAACTCTACACTTGTCCTTATTAAAATTCATGAGGTTCCCCTCCGCCCAACTCTCCAGTCTGTCCAGATCCCGTTGAACGGCTGCACAGCCTCCTGGTGTTTCAGCCATTTGCAGAATTTAGAGGTACCTTTAATATCTTTAATATCTCTTTAATGACTTTTAATGTTCATGTATTTTAATCAGAGATGGTCAAAATATTGCAAATGACTAGTGAAGATTTAGAGCTCCAGTATTTATCTTTCTATACACTGAAAAATTTTCAGGCATTCTTCATTTTCCACAAGTTCTTTTTCAAATCCGGTTTGGATTGGTTTTACATCTGAACAGTGACCTACTTGAGAGTGCTGAGAGGTTTTTCAGAATTAAAGGAAGGTCTTTAGAGCACAGGAAGGTTTTCCTTGTGGTGCAAAGAAATTTCTGGAGTCTGCATTTGTAAAAAGATATCTTATTAAAAACCTTCACAGTCCACCAAAGTGATAAACACCTGATTTCTTGGAGAAACTGAGCCTTCGTGGTTTTGAAAAATTCCAGGAGATAAAGTTGGGTTTGTCCGGCTCTGCAATGTTTGGAAGCTTCCACCTGACAACTAAGAAGTTGTATTCAATGGTTTGGATTTATCTAGTTTCCAATGCAGCACCAGAGTTTTTCCACCTGGGAATAACTTCAGGTTTAGATTGGGATTGTAGAAGTCAGTTGTCCAAATCCAAGCAAGTGCCTAGGTTCCCTCTGTAGTCAGTGGGAAGAAAGAGGAACCTCCAGGTGGTAATTCATTCTAAAATGACATTTATAAAAAAAAAAAATTAAACCTGTGTTAATCATATTGATAAATCCAGACTAATCCGTATGTCTGTTGATTTCTTTAAAGTACTCCAGTAGTATTGACTTCCAACTACAAAATAGGTGTTGACTCTTCTTCATATTATCTGCACTAAGTCTCCTCTTTGCTGTGACTTGAAGCAATTTACTGCCTTGGAGTCAGACAGTCTGTATTCTCAAGTGTCCCCTGAGATCTTTAAAAATTGTCTGTATATTTGTAACTCCTCTCCCACCAAGGAAATTTAAGCAACAATTTGAACAACACAGTTAGCTAACTTCAAAGTTAATACTCCAGCAATTTCACATTTGTGCTCATTTAAAAATTTAGAGCGAATATCTTTATCGCAAAATGTATTACACTTGAAGTTTTGTTTCCTGATGTAGAACCCTTATTCCTATTAACCATTTTGCATTTCCTCCTTGCCTCTATAGCTGATGTTGTTCTTATTGGAAAACAAAATGTTCATTTAATTTTGGGACCCTACCTGGATTATTTTTAATCCTGGCTACATCCTAATTAATTAACAGTGCTGTATCTTCTTTATCTGTTCTCTTTTTATATGGCTACACATGCAATATATATTTGGTTTAACTTCCTAATTAGGCAACAGTGCAAGGAATTTTGAAATGTTTTATTTTATCCCTATACTTACTGACTCACCTGGGTTTTTCCAAAGAGTTCTTTCTTCTACTTTCCCTGGGCTGATTACACCTTCCCAATATCCTATTTTAGGTGATTGCCTCCATAACATGATCTTGCACACTGCAATGCCAGGATTTCTTTTTGTTTGGAGCAGACATGACCGTGTCTCCACCTTTGATGTAAAGCATTCGGTTTGATGATGTCTGCACAACTAGCCACCTTTCTGGTGATTTAATTTTCTGTATCTCTAAAGGTGGCCTGGCAGTAAAAACACCCTTTGCCTGAGATTATACCCATCTGCAAATAGCCTGGTGTTCCCTTCATGCAGTTCCAGTTGCTTTGAAATCCACGTAAAAACTGATGTCATCTTGAAAACAGAAAAACCAAGAGACAGAGGGTATGAAAAAACATGTATAATTAGCAGGGAAATTAACTTAATGCTGAGAGGCAACAGGTGCCTAATCGAGCATCCAAGCAATCTCCTCATTTTTATATCTTTTGGGGTTTTTTCCTTGTTAACTGACAGATGAGAGGTAATGATGATACTGATGAAAAAGAATCAGTTAAAAAAACTGAGGAAATCCCACGAACAAGCAAGAAACAGCCAAAAGACTGGCAATCCTGCTGTCAGCAGCAATCAGAAGCAGTTCTATGTTGATAAACAACAAAAAAAGGAGAGAAAGGCAACCATCTGGCTTTACCCTTCCCACAGAAAGGTCAGACTCTTCTCTTGCTCTGGAAATACCCGGTCATACACCAGGGCTAGGAGACCCCAGAGTGACAGACCTAGTACAAGGCATGTCCAGGCAAGCAACTTTCCAAGGTAAGACATTTTTCCTTCATTATCTCCAATGTTTTAGGGCCAAATTCATACTCAAAAAAGAAATGCCTGTAGATGCAGCTGCCCTAGTCCCGTGGCATTGTTAGGAAAAGAGTGCTTTGTCCAATCTTTCAGTTTTTTCTCCCATTTCATATTCCTTGCCTTCCTAAACCCCGAAAAGCACAATCGCTCTGGGGAGGTAAAGGCTTCTTGATTTCAGAAAAAGTGCAGCAATGTTTCTAATATGGTTTTATGTCATTTTAGACTAGAATCAATGTGGATTTTTTCAAGCCATTCAAAACACTTATAGCCATTGTGTTTCTTCCACACCCCAAGTTTTGCATTCTTTGCAGAGGACCCTTATTTGGCACGTAATGATTTCGGAGCTGTTAAATCTTTACATTATCCCAACAACATGTCAATTAAGGGAGGCATTTTATACAGATTACAAAGATTTGTCTGAGGTGGCCACAGCTTTGTTAAAGCTGTTTTGTGGACATCTTCATAATTAATGGAAAAATCATTAGGAATTCAGTCTTTATTAACCCCTGTAGCTGCAGGGGCCCATTTCATCTTAATTGCATTCATTTGGCACTGGCAGTATTATACAGCATAATCACTAATAAATGATCTTTTAATTTGTACCAATCAAGAGAGCTTGCTTTCATGCCAATATTCCTGTTTCTTTGATGTTGACCTGTCTTGATTTTTGATCATTTGAACTTAAGATGATTTACTGGAAAATCAATATCAATACCAAATCTGCCGTATTCAAACATCTGTGGTTAAGTTCAATTTGACCGTATTTTGATTGAAATAAGTAGTGCTTGATTATCCATTCAGATTTTATGAAATAATCAGGTTGGGAAATCTAGTCCTGTATTCTTATTCAAAGGCAAATAATTAGAAACTGTAGGAAAACTGCAGAGCTGGGACAGCATTAGAAGTAACACTTCAGATCCCACTAATTAACCAACTTTGTAATCTCCTAAAGGCCTCCACCAGTAGAGTAATATGCTATTACCCATTTAGCGGGGCCAACAGAGGCTTTGGCTACACTTGTTAATAAGAAAATCTGAGACAGTTTCTCTCATTATACCCCCTGTCAGCACTGTCTCTGCAGTATAAAATAGCCATCATTGTTCTGTTGGTCAGTTAACCAGAAACCAGACTACTGTAAAAAAATACATTACAGCTAATTGAAAATGACTGCAACATTCCCTTATCAACCAGTTGCTTTGTGCCGTTTGAAGAAAATATAAATGTTGGTGAGGAAGGGCAAACACAAAGTTCAGTTTTTTTAATTTAATACCCCCTCTTGAACTAGAATTACTGACTTAGCTAAATACAAAAAAACCCTTACAGCTCTTACTTCAACCTCTTGGTTATGAATTAAAAGGAAAAGTACTGGATATCTTTCCTGATATTATAGCACTTACTCCCTAAGTATTGAATTAATTTATGGAGAATTTACAAGTAAATCTGTTAATTATTATAATCAATACAGGTCTTGTGTAAACTATTACTGCACTGTTACACTGTGACACAGTTCCACTACTGGCTGTGAAATAAATAAATAATGTAGTTAATTCTGAGGTGGGAGGGAATGAGCTGCATCACTACAGCTGCATCACTACAGCTGCATCACTACAGCTGCATCACAGTAGGGATTGTAAGGGTTCCTCCTGTTCTTGTGTCACTGCCTTGACCCTCACTGTTTTGCCTGCAGACGCTGTAGATGACTGACCTCCTTCCTTAAGTCTTTGGTGATCTGGAACAATCTCCAATTGCAAAAGGGAGTTAAAGTTGAGTGTGTGTGCGCACATGTGCAAGTTAGATGACATTTCGTCATTCCAATTTTCAGTGCAAATATTATAAATCCATGAAATGAATAAGTAAAATTAAACAATTGATCTCCAGTTGTTGAGTTACATACATGAAGGAAGCAAACAAAACAGCTTTAGCACTGCCGTGCAGTGACATTACACAAGAGGCTCTCCAGGTTTGGGGGATAGAGCGGGACACAGAAAACGCTTTCATCTGAAACTACAAGCATGAAATTGCTTCCATTAAGCTTGACTTCCTGATTGTTGTGTAACATTATCAAAAGGCACACTTAAAGATGTTTTGGTACCCTAAATATATACTACCATACCTAAACAAAATTAATAATGACTGCTCTTGATGTATAATGCCTGTTTGGTTACTGTGGGATTTCTCTTTGTACAGGAGTTCTGTGGAGTCATTTGTCCTAAAAAGATGGATCGGTATCCTCACCTCTAAAATTATTATACTGGAGCTAATTATTTGGGAATTTTGACAGATTGATATTTATAATAGCAGCAATTCAGGAATTCCAGCTGCCGTGCAGGTTGCCTGAGACCTCCACAAAGTGAGCTTTATGTACATGTTCCAGAAAAAACACTTGCCTTATCTCTGTACAGGAAGGAAGACAGTGTTCAATCCAATAAATACTTATTCACATTCCAGTGTATTGATAGAAACACACAAAATTCATTAAACCAAAACAGTGGGAGGAGAAATCACCTTTACCAATCAGTGCCATATCTCACAAATACTAACATCTGTTTGGGCAGTTCTTCAAATTCATAACTCTTCAAGTTTTTCTGCTTTTTCTACACTGACAACTCTAGTGGAGGGTGGGTGGGTAGGGTTTCTTTTTCATTTTATATCTATGCCTTTTCAAAATTAGAGCAACATTGCCTCTAATCCAGTCCATCTTTATGCAGTAATCTTTATCTAGCTGCTTATATTTATCTTGTTTGGACTCTGAAGACCTGATTTCTCCAGCTGACCTCAAATGTACTGAGTTACTGTGTTATTTTGGTCCAAAAGTTATTGTTTGACACTCTTCTGTCTGAATGCTCACCTCAGTGGAAATAACACCCTCTTGCTAATATTTTAACACGTTATTTTAATAGCATGGTTTTAAAAACCTTCTCTCCTTTCTGACAGTCTTTTCAGTATTTTCATATAGCATCTCATGGCAAGGACTATACAAGCACACAGATTCCTTGCTTATTATGACATTTATTACCATCTGTTATGTGATTGGAATTGGACTATAAATGGTGTTCTCAGAGATTTTTTCCCAGCAATAAATAGGCACATATATAAAATTCCATTGAAATCTTACATATTATTATCAATCAGAGTGGCCTCTAACACCTCCTTTTAAAAAAAATATGAAGGGTATATATTTACTTCTACAGTTCCTGCGAAAAAAGCTGGCTGCATGGCTGGGCCCAAAGCGTTGTGGTGAATAGAGTTAAATCCAGCCGGCGGCTGGTCACAAGTGGTGTTCCCCAGGGCTAAGTATTGAAGCCAGTTCTCTTTAATAATGATCTGGACAAGGGGACTGAGTGCACCCTGAATTGAGTTTGCAGATGACACCAGGTTGGGTGGGAGTGTAGGAAACCTCTACAGAGGGATCCGGACAGGCTGGATCAATGGGCTGAGGTCAACTGTATGAGGTTTAATAAGGCCAAGGGCCGGGTCCTGCACTTGGGTCACAAACACCCCATGCAATGCTACAGGCTTGGGGAAGAGTGGCTGGAGAGCTGCCCGACAGAAAAGGACACAGGGGTTTTGGTCAGTTGAATATGACCCAGCAGTGTGCCCAGGTGGCCAAGAAGGCCAACAGCGTCCTGGCCTGTATCAGAAATAGTGTGGCCAGCAGAAGTAGGGAAGTGATTGTGCCCCTGTACTCGGCACTGGTGAGGCCGCACCTTGAATCCTGTGTTCAGTTTTGGGCTCCTCACTACAAGAAGGACGTTGAGGTGCTGGAGCGTGTCCAGAGAAGGGCAACGAAGCTGGTGAGGGGGCTGGAGCACAAGTCTTAGGAGGTGCAGTTGAGGGAACTGGGGTTGTTTAGTCTGGAGAAGAGGAGGCTGAGGGGAGACCTTATCGCTCTCTACAACTACCTGAAAGGGGGTTGTGGCGAGGTGGGTGTTGGTCTCTCCTCCCAAGTAACAAGTGAGAGGACAAGAAGAAATGGCCTCAAGTTGCGCCAGGGGAGGTTTAGATTGGATATTAGGAACAATTTCTTCACTGAAAGGGTTGTCAAGCATTGGAACAGGCCGCCCAGGGAAGTGGTTGAGTCACCATCCCTGGAGGTATTTAAAAGACATGTAGATGTGGTGCTTAGGGACATGATATAGTGGTGGACTTGGAAGTTCTAGGTTAATGGCTGGGCTTGATGATCTTAAAAATCTTTTTCAACCTAAATCATTCTATGTTTCTATGATTCTAAAAAATCACATGCTACTTACTATATAGTTCTACATACAATTCTATTTTATTTGGTGCTGCATGTTATAAAGTCCTTCCCAGGAAAGGCTTAACAAAGGTTCAAGGTAAAATTTGAAGAACTGAATGAAAAGAAGAGTATCTTCCATGGTACTCTCTGCATGAAGGTTGCTTGTGGCTTTCAGGGTGAGCTTGGGATCTCACAGGACTAACCCCTAAAAATTATCTTGACCTAAATAAGAGCAATGGAAGACTGTTGAACTCTAGGACTATTTTTAAGTTGGATTTAATTTTAATAAGATGGAAAGTTAATAAAAGAAGCATAGTGGTTTTATTCACCAGCATACGCCTCTATTACTTGACTGCAGAACAGCCAATGTATATCCCATCAAAATGACACCATCCTTTTTGCCTCAAATCCTCACTATCCATGCCAATTTTTTGCATGTTTATTATTCTTATCATGAATGAGTACTTATGTCTGTTCTGAATTTGTTCTCCTTTAATTTCCATTTATGTTCCTCTTGTCCTATCTTCTTGTGCTAGTCTGAAAATAGCAGCTCATGTTGACATTATCTGTTCCATTTAAAAATTTAAATACTTCAATTAAATCACCTCTTAAGTGATTTTTCTTTCTAGACTTCATAGATTTAGATGTTCAGCTTGTCCTAAGAACTTATACTTTCAACCTTGCCACCTTTTCAAGAACAGCAATATCACATCTATAATATATATCAAAGGTAACATTGTGCAACTTGAATGTTGTCTCTAACTTTCTTAGACATACATATTCTGCTCTCCTGACTAACTGTCCTAGATAGCATGTCTTTGGAATCACTTTTTAAAGGTTCTTGTCAAAGTCAGCTACATTAGTTATATTCTATTCGCCTTTAAATGTGTTTTATATTTCTGAGACCAGAGCTTGGCAATTTTTTTTTTTAATAACAGTAGTTCTTATAATCACGTAAATACCAGTTTAGTGGATGGAGCAAATTTTTTTAAATTTAACTTTAATGTTATTCATTACTATTTATCCTTTATATTTGGAATTGCCTTTCTTGATGTGCTTTATTTTTATAGAAACCTACCAATTTTTAATTTGTGCTGCTTCGACTTGTAGTTACGCACCTTCACAGAAATAGCATTCTTCCCATGCTATTTCCAATTCAGATACAAGTCCCCCAGTAAAGTACCGCTACAGGCACATTTTCAGATTTTATAGCAAATAGTTTATGCAGAACATAATTTGTAAAAATACTGTAATAAATTAGAGGGCTTATTACAGAGTGCTATTTCCATTTCAATATCCAACCAGCAGAGGACTGCTTAATTTCCATAGCGTAGGAAAGATTCAGAATGAGCATGGAAATTATCCAAGGACAGCAACTTGGCTGTGGAGAAAATATCAAATAGCAGGTAACTCAAGTGAAGTCTTCTGTCTTTGGTGTGCTGTAATCGTGAACATGTGCCTCAGATGCTTGTATCTGTATTTTCCTGGCAGCCCTACTGAAAAAAAAAAATTTTACCTGAAGTATGTACATGTCCTTGGAAACTGTCAAAGGACTAGAACATGAAACATCCATCATCTGGAGTTTCTATAGTGCTTGCTTATGTCTTCCTACTACCTTGATGCAAGCAAATATCCAGGGTGTTGGTGCCCTACAGCTCTCAGGGGAGCACTTTCTGGCAGGGTCTTGTACCTAAGGAACAGTTAATGGAAAGGAATTTCTGGGACAGAAGGATGAGTAAGGAAGACAAAGAGCTGGGAGATGAGAATCTTGCATCAGGTTGTCCCCAGACTTTCCATATGACTTTGGCAAGTGATTGTGATAAGATAGGGTGTAGAAAATCATGGAAACTTTACCACTGGCTTCAATGAAACGAGGATCTTATTTAGTTACAGTCAACTCCTCATTTTCTCTGTCAAACAGGATAATTATCCTTACTTAATTCTCTGGTGTGCTACAAAAAGCATGATGAATTTCTCCAGTAGGAGTTGTTATGAAACACAGCACCTTGGAAAGGTACCTGAGCTGGCTCTGAGCGAAGCAGCTCCAGAGCTGGCAGCACGGCAGCCTCATCAGCTGAGACACACAGTTCATTAGTGCAGATGGAATGCCTTGCTAATGACTTCAACAGTTCCCTGGAGCACAGCTGGTTTTTTTGCAGAGTTTTGCCGTGCTTCATAGACATACCAGCTTGCTGAGACCTAACATAAAACCCGTTGCAGAGCTCTGCACTGCATGATGTAGGCAGGTATGTCTAATTCTCAGCTGCAGTCATGGCATGGGTGGAACAGAGTCTGAGACAGGGCAAAAAGGCTCAGGGACCTTCACTCACCCACAGTGAACCTCCAACCCACATCCCAATATAGAGGAATCCTGAATATAAATAACTTGTTCCTGGCTGACTTGGGTCAGTTGGTAACTGAGTCTGGTAGCCTTCCTGTCACAGCATCCTGCTCCCTCCATAAGCTGGGGAAGGCACAGCACAGAGCCAGTCATGCAGCTCCGTTACCACAATTTCTCTATGTAAAAGCAAAAGGCTCCATTTCTCAATCTGGAATTGCTCAGTAAAGCAGACTGAATGGAGGCCAGAATCTGTCCCCTAAAATGTGTGGTTATTTTCTTCATCATTTAAACTAAATATGGAGACAGCCAGATTTACATGAAAATGAATTTTAAAAAGAGATAAAGTCTTCAAAAAGGAAAATATTGTTGTCATATAGTTCTGTCGCCTGCAAAGTGGGTGAGAGGTTTTGTTTTGCATTTCTCTTGTGACACTTGGCGAGACACACAAGAAATGGATTGGATTTGTTTAAGAGTTGAAACTGTGTGGTTTGGAAAAGTCTTTTAAAACTGGGTTTAAAAAAAAAAGGAATCCCATCTTACAACTAGCCTTCACAGTGTGCTCTTGGGCACCCTTTTTGGCATTGTGCTGTCAGTGCATTTGATTTGCTATCTGCATGTGATGTTATGTGCCATATTGTCACAACTTAGGAAGAAGCAGTAAATTGAAGTCGAGTCCTCATTGGAATGAAACTCCCATTTTAAGGAGAAATTCAGATCTATTCAGTTTGACCTTGGAACTTGAATTAAATCTTTAGAAACTCGACTTTCTCAAGGGAAGTATGAGGTTTGTATGAGTCTGGATATATTAAAAGCTCATACAGCTCCAGTATAGTGTATGTGCCAGGGTGGTTAATTTTTAATTTAGAGGACAATGAGAAAATCAAAGGGTTTCACCTGAACTAATTTTCACTGAGTTAATCTGTTATACTCAAAGCTGGTTTATAAGCATTTAACAATCCATTAAAAGCAGTATTAAAAGCTCAGTTGTGATTTGTACTGAAACATTTTTGTATGTTTAACCTGATTTCTGAATGGAATTTTTATAGTTTGGTGTGGTATCATAAAAATGCACATAAGTCTAGGCTGGATTCCAATTTTGTATTGTAATAAGCAGCATTTTATGTATGGGTCTGTATACACATTCAACAAATCATTCAGAAAGAAAAATCAAGTGGATGCGGTTATTGAAGATGAGGATAGCATTTACCTGCTTGAAATTTGATGCATATAATACATAAGGGGATGTCCTTGCTTCAGTCATAAAACTAATCCATTTAGATTGTCAAGTCAGGGAGTTGGACACAATAGGTTTTTGCAGGACTACAGCACGTCACCACCCGACTGTAGCAGAGCAGCACCCACACTGGAAAGCAAAGCCAGGAACCCTTGCTTCTGCCCTACCTGCAGCAGAGTAAGACAATTACTAAATCCTCTCTCAGGATCGGGAAAATGAATTCGCCCTGCTCCCATGCAGAGGGATCACCTGAGATTTTTAAAATGTCCAAATGTTTTGCTCCTGCTCGCTATCACTGCTGAGTTAATGTTGACTTATCTTCATTAAATCTGCTTGCAGCAAATCAATAAGAAGTTGGGGTGCTTGTTTGTAGAAGTAACAGAATCATTTTAGCATGCTGTTAAGATGTTGATGACTCATTTTAGTGTGACTTCAGGAGTTGCCAAGAAATATTGCTAAGCTAATCTAAGCCTGGTTAATGCAGAAATGATAGGTACACTGCGACCCCTCTGTCAGAGTAAAAGGGAAGGAAAATAAAAGTCGCTCGGTGCCCACAATTCCTTGCATTGCAGTAAGACGTGGGGTTTAGGCCTTTTATTTCTGTGCTTTTCCAGGGGAAAAAAAATGGAACAGATTAGTTTTCTCACAGTGAGGAATGTGGATGGTTAACCCCAGAAGCTCCTCCATTTCTACAACGTAGCAGACGGCAAATGCACCATTTGCAATGTGCGATGCTCTGCGAGTGTTGCACTTTTGTGCCCTGGGTTGTAGGAACACGATGAAGGAAAGAAGCTACCCACAAGGACTGGGGAGGTGGAACAAGGTGGAAGTGAATGGGTTCAGTGCAGGGTGCACAGTATGTGCTTTTACAAGCTGAGGAAAGTTACACAGTACGGCCAGTCTGGGAAAACACTGCCTAGTAGTTTTTTCAGAGACCTTTTTCTTTATTGGCCTTCCAGCATACTGCAAGGTGGGAAAAAAAATCCTTCACATATTTTATGAAGTCCCACCTGCAACATGGTGCTCAATAACAAACCATGAGCATGGATTCCTCTGCTAACCTGCAGAGAAACAACAGCGTGACCAGCACCAGTGGCCAGCTCTGTAATTCAAACCTTCTCCAACGATCGCCTCCCCTGGGCACAGAGGGAGTTCAGCACTGGCAGCCCTTCTCCCTTGGATGCCGAAGAGCATCAGTGTATGCTAATTGCGGTAGTGTTTTTCTTACATGGCATTTTTTCCATCAGTCTCAAAAATAAAGCATCAGATGGGTGATACTGAACCACGGACCTGGCAGCTGAAGTCTCTGAATACTCTCAAACTAAGCTATGCTCCTGAGTTGCTTCCTCCCTTAAGGGATTACAGTGATAATACACACATAAATGTGCCAATTAAAGTATGTGGGGTACACTGAGACAAAAGAATTATTGTACAAATTATTTGTGACTTTTGAAGTTCAGAATAATAGCCACAGGAGCAAAGTATTTTTAAAAGTACTACAGAATTCCAGTGATTTATGCACCTCACTGCTGAGAAGTTGTTATTACTATATCATCATTTTTCCATACATAATTAGCTCTTTCTTTT
Organism: Phaethon lepturus; assembly: GCF_000687285.1. NCBI lineage: Eukaryota > Metazoa > Chordata > Aves > Phaethontiformes > Phaethontidae > Phaethon > Phaethon lepturus. The sequence goes on from NW_010549722.1 coordinate 32,851, forward strand.
TTTGCTGATTCACTCATTTCCTCTTAAACCCTTCATGTGTGTGATTGAGAAGTGCACATGGGAAAGGGGGAAACAATATAATAAAGCTGTACATCTGATCTATAAGTCTGATCTTTTAGTCAATAGAGGCAGTTTCTGGTCTTTGTCACTCGCAGAGGAAGGGGGAAAAATTTACTGAAATAACCAGTGATTTTTTTGATGGGAGAAAAGTTGGAAGGGGGTGGGGAAGGACACTGAGAATAAGAGCCTTTGTTCAGTGCAACAAATGTTAACACCAGAATACAGATAAAACTTTATGTATTATTAAAGAATACATTTTGCTGTTGGAAAAATGTAATGCAACCTGGAATCATTTATTCGAACTGGTAATTCTTTTCATGTTGTCACATTACAAAAAGTCTTGACGTGTCTTGTGTCTGAGTGAAAATATAAAACACTGTGGTAAAGGCAACTAATAAGAAGGACTACATTTTCTTTAGCCTGAAAGCCACTGCTGAAAGAAATTACAAAAAAAAAAAAAAACCCACATAATTTGATGGGAATGGAGAAGAGGAAAAAAAGCAAAGATATTCTGATAGGTCATTTTTTTTTCATACATGAGCATTTAGTCTACAGTAATCTACCAGGACTGTCAAATTTGATTGAAAGATAATGCAAGATTTTTTTTCTTGCCACAATTTATAGCATGTATCCATTAGGAATAATTATGGTTGCATGATTTTGCTAGCTGTTATCTCTACAAGTGTTACTAATGGTTTTATCAATTACTCCCTGTCCAATAACTGCATGGTTGTAACCTAATTTAAAGACACTCTATCACTAGGCTGATTTGTGTAGTAGTAAATGACAGCATTTGAGACACCAGCCAAACGACTCACTTCAGTGACTTAGTTAGTCTCTAATAATTAACAATTAGTAGGTACCTAGGAAAAACTCAAGAGACTAGAGCTCCCGTGTTTCCCTTTCTTATCTAAATACAAGAAGTTACCAAGACTATCTCCTGTAAATATAACCCTGTAAATAAAATCTCCTTCTGTGGTTGTTAGAAAATGTGCTTTAATAAAGGTTAACATTTAAGAAATAAAACAGAACCTAACTTTAGGATCCATGGTTGTAAGACCGCATGTACTGACAACCTAAGGAGGAGATACAGGTTTATACTTTGTGGTTTTGCTGTTAGTGCTGTAGTTCAAAAGCAAAGCCAGGGTGCTAAAAGGGGAATAGTGCTGGCAAAACTGTGCTATTTTCTTGAACTTTAGAGTAAAAATGCTGGATGTGCAAAAAGAAGTACTTCATTACAGATCATTAGTGAGGTTTTATGTACAGCTCAGAAAGGTATTGCCTGCTCAGAACAGACTGGAAAGAAGACTGAAATCTATTTTAAATGAGTGTAAAAAATGATATTCCTCCAAGGATGTTATCTCTGAGGATTTTAAAGAATTTTTCCATTAAAAAAAGTCTCTTCCTAAATAAGACTTTGAACTTTAGGTTTAAAGCAGGATCTTGTACTTTGCAAGTAACTATTTCTTTGTAGGCACAAAGACATTTAAAAGAACAGTGAATGAACAGGGGTTGAGGTTTTTGCAGTGCACAGTCCTTTGCACAGTCCATTAGTATATTTGACTTTAGCCTGATGGGGCAAAATTGCCTGGAATAATTCATCATTTGGGTTATTGTGTCAGATCTTAGTACATCATCTCTTTCAGACTATCCGAGATCCCACAGTAACAAGCTTTCCCTAGGAGCCTTGAAGGTTGTATGTTTATAAAATGCTGCACTTTACCCACTCAACAGTCTGATGACATTTTCAAGCTTACATGCAAAACCAATATCTGCTATGAAGCTTACACACTCTTCATAGGAACACAGGAGCTGCCACACTGGATTAGATCAGCGATCCATCTCGCGTGGTCCCCTGTCTCTGACAGATGCCAAATCACGACTGCTTTAGCGGAAGGTGCAAGAAACCTTGTCAGAACAAACTGTAGAAACACCTGCCTGTAAAGGGAGTTGCTTCTTAAACCGTAAGTGGCTGGTTTATGCCCTAAAGCATGACTGCATATATGCTTTAAAAAGCACAGGGGTGGTGTTATAATTACAGGAGCTGTCACTATCCTTATAATATTTGTATTACATTCTTGATCTCAAGGCTATGTCTACATTGCACGGCACAGTCCCACTTCCCTGATCATTATCCAGGTTGAGGGCTGACTCAGACAGGCTGCAGTTCGCTTTTGGGCAATGTGGCCAAGTTTCTTTCTCCCAGGAACCAAGTCAAGATGGAGGGAGATGGAGAACATCTAATTCCCAACCTCACATGGGCTCTCAGATCACACCGTTTAAACATAGCCACAGAAATCAAGTTGCAAGTAATTAATTCAATTAGGTTGGTCTGGGTATTTTTAAAGTCTCTTTTGTTGCATTTGAATTTTGTTTTTTTCATTGACCCCATGTTTTTGACTCTTACAAAAAGGAAATAGATAGCCTCCTTTCTTCCCACTATACAATTGTTATCTTCAATGCTCTTAACATTTTCTGCTATTCACCCCCGCTCTAAAGAAAGAAATTTCAGTCCTTTTTTCTTTTTTTCTTAACATACATTCATTCATCTAAGCATTTCATTGCTGTTTTGAAAACTCTTTATTTTCTGAGATGCACTACACACAGTATGCTGAGGGTGTACCACTCATTTATCTAATGCCATGAAAATAATTTTGGTTTTATTCTCTGCCTCCAAATGCTTCCCTAATGTTAATATTATTTAATAATGCTAGACCACAAAATTCATGCCTCTGATTTTAGCTTAATCTGATGATGATATTCATCAGATAACAGAGCATTTGTCCATTCAGTGAGCTGATAAAACAATTTCAGATCTGGTTTAGACCTCAGACATGATCTTCAAAATGTAGTTTTAACCTCAACCACCCTTCCTGGTTCATCTGCATATTCCTTTGAAAACCACTCACTGAGTATCTGTAGCCCAAATGATGTCATCAGGCACAGCATGCAGCCACTACAAGTGGGACAATTATAATTTTTGTAGCTGATTAATCATCATGAAAAAGTAACAGTCAATTGACTCAATCATACATCCATGGTGATTAATCACACTTCACTTGTGTTTTTTACAAGTATTTTACCGACAGTGCAGATGTTGGATGATTTTTCTCCTTGAGCCTTTTCCTTGGTCACAGATGTTAAGTAATCACCTTGTCCTGATACTTGACTTGTCTAATTTTTTCTTCTGCAGGCCCTTAAAAACAAATGTATTTCTTATGTAGAAAGAAAATGTTAAACCAGTTATTAATTTTTTACAGTTTAATCAATATCTGAAATCACCCCAATTGTCATCTGTAGTCATAGGTGTTTTCAATAAGTACGTTACTCTTGAATTTGTTCTCTCTTTCATATGACAGCAGCAGCACAAATAAAACACTGACAGAGGCAGGTAGCAGAGTCCATCTTATGTTTAGACCACAGTTAGAGCTCCTAATCCAAGCTCATGAAAAGACTTACTTGATTATAACTAATTGGCATACAGGCATACAAACAAGCAGACAAGAATCTTCTAGCACCAGAATATTGAGGTTCACAGATACTCATACGGACTGATAGACTTCAGTCTTAACCTCAGTTAGAACAGTAAGGGAAATTGCAGAGATGTCACAGCAGATGAAAGTATCTTAGTGTATTGCTAAAACACTGGTAATGATATTTTCTATGGAGCTACATCTATACTGATGAAGCCATGCGCACCCACAACTGCTGTGTGTCCTATAACTATTACATTCTGCTGCTTCATATCATATGTGCATATACAGAGATGATTTCGTAAATGTTTTTAGGAGTGCAAGGTGATTTCTAGGTGATTTTCAAAGACTTATTTCAGAGGACCCCTTATAGATAAAATCTGTATAATATTTCTCAGGCTGCCCTCAATATCGCAAATGGAAATGTTCTGTCCTGTAGGGAAAATAAGGTATTTACCTCAAATGATGCAAGACACACTAACTAACTCCAACCATGTTTCACCCTTCAGGAAAAGGTAAAGTTCCTCATTTTATTTAGCAAAAAGATTATACCAACCTCTTTGCCCATCCTTAGATCACTGTTAAGATCAATGCATACACTGGAAATTGCTTTTGTGAAAAGATGACACAGCTGCATTGAATTCTGCACTAGACTCCAGTCTTGATACTGTTAATAAAGAGCCTAAGGTTGGGTATAATTGTTAATACACTAATTCTAAAAATCCACTCAAATGTCACTTATAATCAGGATTTTCTACTGTGCTAGGACCCCTGGGGAAACCTTTGAAGCTGTGAATGGTGTACACGATGACAGGGATGAACATAAGAAGGTAGAAGGCCACCGATGCTGTTTAGCTTAGTTGTATAAAACTATCACGTATATAGAAGCTTAGAAATACTGGCAGCTAGGAAGATGGGAAAGCAAAGTGTGAGATGGAGAAAACACCCAGATCCAGAAGGAAAAGCTTTACACTAAGCCCAGTTATTTCAAAGCATTAAGGGGAGAGGTGAAGAAACCGTATGGCTTGTAATTTACAGTGGAAGTACCAAGGCAGAAAAGGCATTATAAAAGCATTTCATCAAGAAGACATCTATGACATGAAACTATTTAAAACAGTAAATCAAAAAAAACTTAGCTATTTTATTAGTAGTAAAGATGAACTTTACATCAGATGTGAAAAAGTAGGATGGTTATGAAACCTTTAAAAGAGGAATGAGAGGAACAAAGTAACTTAATATAGCATATAAAAAAACCTCTGAGTGCAAATAAATGATTATACATTAATTGGGTTTTAAGTTTATTAGAGCTGTGCACACTTATTGTCTCATTTTATCATATCTTTGATATTACTATGCATAACATTTTGAAATGTAACTTTGTGTACTTCCTCGCAGTGCTAGTTGCACTTTATTTATGATTAGTGCTTGGGCTGGTGTGAAGTGAATGCATATCCCTCAATAATGAAGTACAGAAGAGTTGGGTGGATTTTTCAGAGTCACAAAGCCTGCTGTAAAAAATCCCTCATGAATCTTTTACAGCTATAAGTAGCCTGGCATTGGTAATAGCTCTACTACTATGGGAAGTTTGGCAGAAAATGTTTTTTAAAAACTTCTGAGAAAGAGACGATGTCAGGATTTATGTGTGGTGGTGCTGGGAACAGTTGTTTTCAGCAAGCGTAAACTTTCTCAGTTTTCGTTTGGAGTAACTGACTGCCACAGATAATAGCAGCTTGCTCGGCTTCCTACTTGTAGTCAACACAGGGTTTTCTCACACTCCCACCTGACTCTATTTTTTGCACATCGGGGTATTTCATCTGAGCTGTAGGTTGCTCTCTCATTACTCACTTGTATGGATTTCTTTAATTATTCACGCTAAGTTTAATCATATGCTAAACATAGGCAATTCTTCTTTGGAACTGTATTTCTCTTAAAGACAAGGACAGTAGTCTTTGTAAAAAAGGATGTGTCCTTTCCAATGCCTGTGAATACAAACCCAAATTTGCTAAGGCATCAATCTTTTAAAAAAAGATAAGAAATCACACATGTGAAATAGAGAGTCACTAGGATTAGTAGCTAGGATACCACACTGCCAGTACTGTCCCTGACCGCCTGTGGAAGCGGCTTTCTGGCGGGGGTCCATGCAGGGATCCAAGGCCAAGCTGGGAGCTTCTCTCTCAAGCTTCCTCTTTCTAAAGGAAGGTCTCGGCGCAGACAGCACAGGGGATTTCAGACCATTTCATTGATGGCAGAAGATTCAGACAGCAAAGAGAGAAAGAAATTGATGCTGGAATTGCAGTCAAAGTAGGGAGAAGTGCTGTCCTACTCTACAAAGGCAGAGGAAGAAAGAAAGAGGACAGATGAAGACTTGTGAGGGGAGGAGATTAGGACAGGAATGAGTTAGAGAGGCAATGAGGACTAGTTAAACTGGGATTATGGGGCTGTGAAAAGAGATAAGAAGCAAAACATGATGAGAGGAGAACAGGAAAAGCCCTTAAGGTTGAGGAGAGGCTGAGCCCACGCGACCCTATCCTCTTCTAAGGTTGAAATACAAATGAGGTTTTCTGAATGTCATTGCTCCTCTACTCCTGGTCAGTACTGAAACTTGCTGCCACTGCAACTTGCCCCCTCTAAGATCAGCACCCTGGTGACCCAGGCCACAGGCAGTGGCAGTCCTTCAGCTCATAAAGCAAAGGGCTGAGTGGTGGGTCACTTTCCAGCCTTCCTAATATCAGTGCGATACCAAGCAATGGGCCCTTTTGCTGTAGGCTGAAACAGGAGCAGGATTCAGTTTCTGCCTAAGCAGCAAAACAAAAAAGAGCAGGATAGCTTGGGGAAATTAAGCAAGTACATGCCAACTTTCTAGCACCAGGTAAAACTGTACCTTCTTCCTCCTTCCTAGTTATATCTCATAACTTTGGAGGTGCTGTTACACGCCTGAGGAGCCAGTCTTGGAGCCAGGACCTCTGAGACCTGTGCAAGAGTCCTGACTCTACCGTGTATCCAGGTGAGAGAATTAGCAGGGCCCAGGCAGTATGTTTAGCAACAGTCTGTTGGTTAAAATCCTCGTGTCCATGCAGACTGTTTCCACCTTCAGCAGAACAGCATTTTCCAAAAATGTGCTGGTCATCTCTAATTATCGAGGTTACAAACTGAATCACTCAAAAAGTAAGAAATGCCAGAATCCATGCTGCCTGGGTAACCTTAATGCTTGCATGCACACCCCTTCGTACATGCGTTATGATACAGTCTTCAATTATCTGATTGCTTGTTATTTTTTCCCCCGTATCTTTGGAGACATGGGATGCACCTGCAGCAGGGATGAATCAGAGTTAAGTAATGAAGGTGATTACTCTCCTTAGACATCTTGGTTTGGTTGTTGCAAAGATGTGTGGGCTGAAGTAGAGACAGCAGGAAAAGAAAGGGTAAGGCATGAATTACAGCAAAAAATGCTGACCAGGAAACCTAATTCTATCCAAGCCTTTCACAGAATCACAGAATCATTAAGGTTGGAAAACACCTTCAAGATCATCAAGTCCAACCATTAACCCAACACCACCATGCCCACTAAACCATGTCCTGAAGTGCCATGTCCACACGTTTTTTTAACACCTCCAGGGATGGTGACTGCACCACCTCCCTGGGCAGCCTGTTCCAATGCCTGACCACTCTTTCCATAAAGAAATGTTTCCTAATATCTAGTCTAAACCTCCCCTGGTGCAACTTGAGGCCATTTCCTCTCATCCTATCGCTTGTTACTTGGGAGAAGAGACCAACACCCTCGTCGCCACAACCCCCTTTCAGGTAGTTGTAGAGAACGATAAGGTCTCCTCTCAGCCTCCTCTTCTCCAGACTGAACAACCCCAGTTCCCTCAGCTGCTCCGTGTAAGACTTGTGCTCCAGACCCCTCACCAGCTTCGTTGCCCTTCTTTGGACACACTCGAGCACCTCAACGTCCTTCTTGTAGTGAGGGGTCCAAAATCCTTTGCCGCAGGATTCCTCCAAGGTGCTGGTCAAGTCACTTAAGCTAACTTCTGGACAGTTGATTCTTTAGGGGAGACCCAAACTGCTCTGAAAAGCACTGCTTTCAGAGGGAGCTGAAGGAGATTTGTGAAACTGGGGAATACCGCCTTTATTTTATGCTTTCTGGGTACCTCAGTTTAGACCTTGGGTCATGATTTACAGAGCTTTGGAGCAGTCACACCTGCAACCAAAATCAATAATGGGAGCTATACTTTGACTGCATAAAGCATTGTACAGTGCAATGCTAACATCTCCGGGGGCAAAAAAACAAAAAACAAACATAGATCCTAAACACTGTTAGCTGGGAACAGAGAGTTAATGGAAAAATTGGACCTTCATGTCCCTGTACCCCAGTTCTCCACCTAGACAACGTGAATAATAATCATACCTTTCACATGCCAAGGGTATAATGAAAACAAATTTAATGTATATCTGAGAAGCATCCAGATTCTAAAATAAAAAACCACAAGGAAATTAATAGTTTTGTTTTTAGAGCAGAGGTTTTGGAGTAAGTGGTAAATAAGGCACAAAGCCAAGAAAAACAACTAGAAGGTGCCAGATAGCTAAATAGCAAGGTGCTCATTACACGACACAATCCACACTGCACCCAGGAGGAGGAAAAGATCCCAGGGAAAAATAATAGTATCTTTTTATCTAACTGAATATCAGAAAACGTGGATAAAGAGATGATGGCCAGTGTTTGATGACACAGTAAATCCAGTTTAAGGATTTCTAGAACTGGGAAATAAACACAGCACCACAATGAAAATGTTGATTCAAAGTCTTTCTTCCAAATCAAAATTTCAACAAATTCTGGGGAAACAAATTGTCACAAATTTTCAGTTCATACACTCGGGCTTTAGGCCTGCCCAAGTATTATTCTTTACCTGAAGGCAACACGGAAACATAGGGCTGACACAAGTTTGGCACTGGGTGTCCTGCCTACTTTAATATTAATGTTATTTTGCCATCAGACTTGCTTTAGATCTGTTTTGAACTGGTAGCTGTACATATATTGCAATGCTAATGCCTCTGGGGGGAACTTAACACAGGTCCCAAATGTTACCTTGCCTTTGTCGACTTGACTTTGCAACCTTAATGAAGTTTTCAGACCCTTCCTCTACTCTTTTCTCTGTTACATGGAGGTGTAGAGCTGCTTGGAAGAGTCCCCAGCAAGGAAGAAGCAAAATTAATGTACTTGCACCAATGTAGTCAGCAGATAGCTTCATTGGCTACTTATTAAAAATTATCTATCTATACGATTTATGTTCTCAAACATAAAGTCAACTTTTTCACAGAATCACAGAATCACAGAATCACTAGGTTGGAAAGGACCTTCAAGATCTTCAAGTCCAACCATTAATCCAGCGCCACCATGTTCCCTAAACCATGTCCTGAAGCGCCACATCCACATGTTTCTTGAACACTTCCAGAGATGGCAACTCCACCACCTCCCTGGGCAGCCTGTTCCAATGCCTGACCACCTTCTTGGTGAAGAAATTTTTCCTAATATCCAATCTAAACCTCCCCTGGTGTAACTTGAGGCTTTACTAAAGTCCAGGTAGACAACGCCCACAGCCTTTCCCTCATCCACTAGGCAGGTC
>NW_010549723.1:0-2858 GCF_000687285.1 Phaethon lepturus
CAACCCCATGCAACGCTACAGGCTTGGGGAGGAGTGGCTGGAGAGCTGCCTGGTGGAAAGGGACCTGGGAATGCTGGTTGACAGCTGGCTGAACAAGAGCCAGCAGTGTGCCCAGGTGGCCAAGAAGGCCAACAGCATCCTGGCTTGTTTCAGAACTAGTGTGGCCAGCAGGAGTAGGGAAGTGATTGTGCCCCTGTACTCAGCACTGGTGAGGCCGCACCTCGAATCCTGTGTTCCGTTTTGGGCCCCTCATTACAAGAAGGACATTGAGGTGCTGGAGTGTGTCCAGAGAAGGGCAACGAAGCTGGTGAGGGGTCTGGAGCACAAGTCTTATGAGGAACGGCTGAGGGAACTGGGGTTGTTCAGTCTGGAGAAGAAGAGGCTGAGGGGAGACCTTATTGCTCTCTACAACTACCTGAAAGGGGGTTGTAGTCAGGTGGGTGTTGGTCTCTTCTCCCAAGTAACTAGCGATAGGACAAGAGGAAATGGCCTCAAGTTGCGTCAGGGGAGGTTTAGACTAGATATTAGGAAAAATTTCTTCACTGAGAGAGTGGTCAAGCGTTGGAACAGGTTGCCTGGGGGATGGTGGAGTCACCACCTCTGGAAGTGTTCAAAAATCATGTAGATGTGGCATTTCAGAACACGTTTTAGTGGGCATGATGGTGTTGGGTTGGTAGTTGGACTTGATGATCTTAAAGGTCTTTTCCAACTTCAATGATTCTGTTCTATGACTCTCTTCTTAGCCAGGGATATGTGCGACTCCGTTAGAATTATTTGATAAATGTTTCCTGGACAATATTATTATAAGGTCTGCTTGGATTCCTATTTTGCCCTAGGTATTTATGGAAATACTAGGCTTTCAGCTTTTCAAAACTGGTATATTTTAAATGCCAGTTGTATCTATTACTGACATGATATGGACTAAGTTTCATATTGGAAATATAATTAAACCAATCATACTTACCCAGCAATCACTAGGTTTTAGTTTAATGGTCAATTCTTAATTCAGTAGGATGAACTTCAATCTCAAATAACCTCAAGTTAGGTTCAATAGTATAGTTTTATTATAATCTAGGTTTTTTAAAGTTCTATAAGTTACTGTTTTTCCTAAATTCTGGAAAGAAGTTTAAAATACCAGAACCTATTTTCTATTCTGAGTTTGTCATTCATATGAGGTTCTTGAAGACCGTATCTCTTCTAGTGATATGCCATTTACAGTGTTGATCTACAATGCATCTGCATTTCTTCTACCTAGAATGGATTAAATGTAGTGAGCATCTTCAGTTACAAATGTAAAGGAAACTTTTTTTAGATTGTTGTAGCATTTTATATTAAAAATGGGAAACCTGGATTTTGTTTGCTCTAAGCCTTTATTTTTCTATTGAAACTACAAAGTTAAAAAAAAAATTATTTCTACTTAACCTATTCTTGCTTAAAAATTTAATAACAACTTCCTTTCAGCTCTCTTTTGAACTTTCCCTTTTGTTTAGAAACTCTTGTAAGCACCCCTGACTCTGAAAATATTTTTAAAATTCATGAGAAAGGAAGATTAAGACAATACTTATTCATGTGTGTTGTAGAAGTAAATTATATCACCTGGGTAAATGCTGTCAATAACTTTAAATATATGTCTTAAGTGAAGAGATTTCAATAGCTGTTACTAGATTGCAAAAGACGTGAGCAACGTTTTCCCCTCATATTAAATTTGGGCTTTTTTGTTTGTTTGCTTTCTCATGGATCTCTCTTTAATTAAATGTTTTCAGAAATGTGATTTGCTTCGTACATAGTTTCATAATCTGGTCTTTTTTAATGATCCATTTCAGAGTGGTTAAGTCACTAGATGATGCTCTGAAAAGCATATTGAATTCACTGTCTGGCATATACACTGGGAAATCACCATCTCTTTTTATTCCTGAGACAGGAACTGTGTTCAGTTTTGGGCCCCTCACTACAAGAAGGACATTGAGGTGCTGGAGCATGTCCAGAGGAGGGCAACAAAGCTGATGAGGGGTCTGGAGCACAAGTCTTATGAGGAACAGCTGAGGGAACTGGGGTTGTTCAGTCTGGAGAAGAGGAGGCTGAGGGGAGACCTTATCGCTCTCTACAACTACCTGAAAGGGGGTTGTAGTGAGGTGGGTGTTGGTGTCTTCTCCCAAGTAACTAGTGATAGGATAAGAGGAAATGGCCTCCAGTTGCGCCAGGGGAGGTTTAGATTGGATATTAGGAAAAATTTCTTCACTGAGAGGGTGGTCAGGCATTGGAACAGGCTGCCCAGGGAGGTGGTGGAGTCACCATCTCTGGAAGTGTTCAAAAATCGTGTGGATGCGGCGCTTTGGGACATGGTTTAGGGAACATGGTGGCGCTGGATTAATGGTTGGACTTGATGATCTTGAAGGTCCCTTCCAACCTTAGTGATTCTGTGATTCTGTGATTACAGCTATGGAAAGAAATAGAATGTTTGCACATCTGACAGATGTGTAAGGAGGTAACACAAAAATAGATGTTTAGTAGCTGAAGATGGACAATGAAACAAGTATTTAAATAGTTTTAGAGGCAATTATCATAGTTGTCTACACTATTAAGGCAAGTCTTCATACTAGATATACCATACCTTCATTTTATATTCCTCTTCTCCCCCCTCATTTACAAAATTTTTAATTTAAAAAGGAATTTTACTCAGTGCTCAGTTCATTGGTGCATTGAGCTGCTATTGACAGTTTGTGAAACAATGATTTGTCAGCTCAGATTTCTAAGCACATTCAAACAGAATTAAGCTTGGTGGGATAAAAGTGCTTTATGATTTTGAGCTTCTATCTGTAAAACATATTTTAAAAGAGTGATGTCTTTGGATTTCAGCA
>NW_010549723.1:2889-96237 GCF_000687285.1 Phaethon lepturus
GTAGAGGCAAAAATATTCTTGTTTCTCTTTCATCTGCTGCATTGTCTCACATGTGGCAGGTTGTCCTTAGTTTTCAAGTATGCTGGTCTTTACATAACCCTGCAGTGAAAATCCAAACCAAGCCAAACCAAACAAACGACTACCCCCCACCTCCAAGAAACATTTACAGAATAAGTACAGCAATTTATAAATAAATATGCAAATTATAAATTAATGAAATAATTTCTTTGACATCAGATGGGGAGTGTAACATGTTACAGACTAACAAATGCAATCTTTTTATTCATGTAATTGAAACAATGTAGAAAGACTAGATCAGTTGCTAATTCCATGTAAGTTACCTCCTTGCCTGCCCTGTGTAAGGAAGTATATGTCTGGCATATCAGTTATACTCAAGTGGTATTCTGAGCATCTGAGAATTCTGAGATATATTCAAGCTTGTTCAAGTTAGGACCATTGACCCTGTTTACCGTCACGTCCTCCTGTACTGTACACATAGAGATGCAAAGTTACATTTCTGGGCAACATTCTAAAAGCAAGTCGTGTTGTCTTGCTTAGTTACAAACAATTACCCAGAGTTTTTTTCAGAATAATCATTCTCATGTATAAAATCATCACAGGTATAAAAGTAATGAAACACCTTTTTAATAGCCCATCCATTTCCAAACACTAAAAGGCTGACATGGAATGAGCAGTCCTTGTTTTATCTGTTTTATGCTTAATCATGTTGATTAAGAATTATAGTTCACTGTTATAATTGCACCAGAATGCATTCTCTGGGGGCCTTTCACTGTTTTTAACTTAGTTATAAACACAGATTGATTTTTCACTCAGTCCCTGTGGAACCTGAAAGGTGCAGTAGGTGTAGGAGATTCTGCAGAGCAGTTCAGAAGTGATACGATTCCTGTACGCTTTGTAGCAGAAATAGGAACACCAGTGAAGAGGATTACCTAACTGTAGATATACTCAAATGCCTGGTCAATACACTCTGCAGATTTTTAGAGAAAAAAACCCCAATAAACACAGAAAAAGGTGAAGCCCATATGAACCCTGCATGCCCTACCTTCAGGTATATTGATTGTTTTCTGAAGTTTGAGGTTTCCAGCTAGTTAAAAGCAATGAAAACATTACCTGTAATTTTCTCCTTTAAACACAGAAAAGGATAGGAAATGTCATGCAAAAATATTTTCTGCAGATGAACTTCAGAAAATGTGAACTTATGATTGCAAATACACCTCCAACTCTTTCTTATTTATGTGGATTTTACTCTTGACACTTTTAGTATACAGCTAATGGGATGGAGTGGAATTATCAAAACATTATTAGTGATCAGAAATTTTGTTCATAGATTTTCCTGAAAAATTCATTCACTTCTGCTAGAAAACAGCTTTGCATCTAATAAACATTTCTCTTTGTTTGAACGTCTCAGCTACCTAAATATAGAGAATGATCACAGCCAGCAGCCTCTCAGAGGTCAAAGCATTTTTTCCCCCTGGTTCTTCAATGCACCCATACAACATCTTGTAACATTTTGTCGAACAGAAATTAGAATGTAAGCAGAAACTGAGCTTTCAGTATTTTCTAAGATATAATGAGAGGATAAAAATATTTGAAAATAAGATGCTTTGTTTCCTAAGAATTCTGTTATAAATAAAAAGTACCATCAGCAACAATCAAACAAGGATATAGAGAGGTATGTCCTGAATCCAATAGTTCTTTAGAGTACAAATACCACATTCAAAGACTAGATTTCTCTTTTCATTTTTGTTTTTTAGCTCTCCACTTTTTTTCTTTTTTTGGGGGGGTAGGGGTTGTTTTGTTTTTTAATGCATTGGCAGAATGTATGTAAATGATCTTAATATTTTAAAATAATTGTCTTAGATGATGAGCCATATTAGTTCTGTTTATTATTGAGCCTGAAGGAAACTAAATCCATGATCTGTGGATGCCTGAACTGTAGTGCTATTTGCTTGAAGGGAAGGGTATCTGTTAGTAAACTAATTGATACTAATGGGGAAGAAAGTCAAATAAGTGTGCAGGCTCTTAGGCTCTCCTTTCCAGATAGCAGGAATACAGAAGAGTTTCTTCCACAGATCATGGAAGAGCTTTCCATGTTTTTCTGACTGTATCATACACTATTTTAGCTCTATTAAGATAACTTGTTTCTGTAAATGCTTAAGGTAATCGCACTCTCTATGTCCTCAATGAAAAATACTGTGCTGCAATTTTTATACTAGACTATTCTCTTGCATAATGTAAAGACTTCTTTGATTAAGGCTGGATGAATCTCACAATATCAAGATTGAAGTGGATTGAGATGAAATAATCTCTTAAAATCTTAAAGGTTATCTGCATCAGACTGGGAATACACCAACAGTGAACTTAGACACCAGAGACCTTAACCTTCTTAATATATTTTAGTCCTAGTTAGGAACTAGATTATAAATTTTTATTGCTTTGCTAATCCAGGAAATACAGATATTGAGAGAAGATTGAATTAAACTTTAGCTCAGAAGTTTAACTTGAGTTTTCACAGAGGTTGGGTCTGCATCCTATTCACTCTATATTGCTCCCCTTCCATTTGATAAATCCTATACTTTAGAATTAAATATAATATACTTCCCTCCCATATTCAAATTACAAATTTTATAATACCTTAGCTAACAGTTAATCAGAAAATTTGCTAATAGGTGATTGCTTTTTCAGTAAACTGTGAGTTTCTGTTAGATTAAATTTTGTTATACATGGTGGTATCAAGAATCTCACTGAATTTTAACTTGTGTCCCAAATTCATGAAGCATATTATTTAATATAGATATGGCAGCTGTTCTCTTGGCTGACATCATAGTAGTTGAAGCACTGAACTCCAGAACTAAAAGCATAAACTATTACAGTTCTAGCAAAATGGTCAACATGTTGTTACAGAGGGCTATAAGGATTTATATACGCTGTGTAATGGCTCTGAAGGGTACTTACAGTATAGTCTCACCAATGGATTGTTTATTTCCATTGCTCAAAACAAGCTCAAAACACTGGAAAATAGAATTGCAACAACTATAATAGGAGCTTGGATGCCTAGTGCACATGTGGGAACTTATGTGTAGACACATAAATTTATGAGTTTAAATTTGATGTTGAATTTCACCTTGATTTTGTAACTGTAAATTCTTCAGAGCAGAAGTGTGTTGTGGGTTTTACAGAGCATTCAGTGGCCCCTATAGAGCTCTCTAAAGCCATGAGGTATTCCCTTCCCCAGTTGGTAACCTGAGAAAATATCTCTTTAGTCAAACTGATGTTCTCCGTTATATCTCTGTAGGAGCTTTCAGAGCCAGCTCAATGAAATTCTTCTGTCAGGAGGTAATATAATACAACTGAGACTAGGTAGACTTAGAATTTGGACACGGAAGGTGAGGGATTAATTTCAGAGAAAAGAAAAATATCCTTGTCTAGAAACCAAAACAAGGTCCTAAGAAGACAGAAAAAAAGTTGAAGGGATTGTTTACAGAGCTTACAGATCCTCTCTTCTCCCTTTTTTCTTTTTTCCGCAGACTTAAATACAGAGTGCTACAGAGGATATGGAAAGCCCAGAGGGGTTTTATTGGTTTTTTGTTTATTAATTTGGTTGGTTGTTTTTCCTTCGATTAGTCCCTAAATGAACCTGAAACCTCTTGTGTAGTGAAACATGGGGGAAACTTAGCCTTATATCTTTATGGAAACAAAGCTTATGGTATCATGTTATATCTCCTTGGTCAAAAAAAGATGGTATCTAACCATGTCTTCCATTTTCAAAAAGTACCACTATCTTTCCAAAGTCCCATTACTACAGATTTTTAAAAAGAATGGCAGGAATTTTACTTTTTTCTAAAGAGCAGTGGACTCTTGAGATATCCAGGTGATAAAATATGTTTGTAGCAGACTGAGAATAAGTCATATTCCTCAAGTAGGCATTAATAGATTTCCTTCTCTTTGCTATCTTTGTGCAATGGGGTACCACTATTTTCTTCAGTTCAGACACATTCACCTTTTGGGGAAGATTGTCTTATTCTTAATTATTTTCACTGGATCAACAAATGCTTTTACCATTTCAAGAACCTGATATTAGATGAAAGTAAGACCTATCCAATAAATAGTCAACATGGGCTGCCATTCTCATTCTTCCATTCTCACACCTCAGTAACATTTGAATTAATTGATTCATTGAAGCCTAATTTCAGAGAGAAGTATCTTAATGTTCTCTTGCTAGTTGTATGCTGGCTAGGAGTATGTGGCTGTGTTCCTGCTTATCTGCTGAGAAGCACCATCACCTTTGTTTCCTTGAACATCCAAGCCAGTGCATCTTTTTCTTTTTCTGGAATTAATGATTAATACAGAAGCTTCTGTGACTTTTTCCTCTACCTTTCCTTCCCTTTGTTACCTCATAGTGTCAAGTTTAAGAAGTAGAATAAAAACTGTTTATGAAAGATGTGGATACAAGGATACAAGTACACTAAATGAACAATAAGGACCTTAGTACCGCTTTGAAATCCATAAACATGAACATGGCAATTAAATTTAGAAAAAGGATTGTGGTGTAAAACTGTTAACATTTTATTGCTACTGAGTACTAATAAATTAAGAGGAACTATAGCTCAACTCTCAGACCTGAAGTAGAGCTGTCAGAAGACAAACAGTTTAAATAGGTTTTTGCCTGTACTTTGAGAATGTTTGATATGAAAATTGCTGGGAAAGACATGAAAAATAGGATCCCTTTAAGTCATTTGTGAGTCTTAAAAGACAGCAGTGGGATACATGTCCTATAGGCAATACCATTTGTAAATGACTTCTGTGGGAACTATTCATAAATAAAATGAGTAGAGTTCAGAATAAAAATGATAAAACTGACATTTTTTTCTCACTGAACTTGCCAGTTGGAGGGAAGGATTCCCTAGCGGGCCATCTCTAATAATGAGAATATAGAGGTAACCGTTAATGAGGATAAATGTATTGGGAGCTTTTTGGAGGTTTTAAGTGCCAATAGATAATTCGCAGTTCTTCTTAACTACAGGGAAAAAGGAATTCAGATCGATGGGGAAAAAAGACTTGAAAATGTGGTACTCTCTTCCTTGATTTAAGTTCTCAGATGACCATGCAAGAAAAAGGACAATTGGCACAATAGATAATAAAAAATACAACCTCAAGAGGGCAGGCATTTATCCTTTACAATAATCAGAAAGTACGGGCAAGAAATTTTCAACAATAGAATTAAATAGAGAACTATTGAAAAATCAAATAAGGCCTTAGAGTTTACAGTAGTGACACTATTTCTTTTATAATAATATTTGGAAGCTACTCCACGCTTAAACCTGATAAATGATTCTTTGTACATTACAAAATTTCAGTGTCCACATGCAGAAGCCCAAAGGGACAATAGTTTAAGGAGCGACACAGTTTTTATAGAATGTGTTAATCTCAGGCACAAAATAAAATAAGGTTTTAAATCCTTCTAAGATAAAGCTTTCAAAAGAAAAAGACCAGAGTTTCTTTCTCTTTTGTCTGAACTAATTTTTAATTCAATCTTCTCTCAATATATGTATTTCCTGGATTAGCAAAGCAATAAAAATTTATAATCTAGTTCCTAACTAGGACTAAAATATATTAGGAAGGTTAAGGTTTCTAGTCACTAAGTAAGTTCACTGTTGGAGTATTCTCAGCTAAATGCAGCTAACCATTAACTTTTTGAGAGATTTGTAGATTTGGAGACCCTGGTTGTCATAAAGAGAGGATATAATTGTTACAAGAACTGTGACAATGTTATTTTCAAAATTTGACTGTTTACTTCCAAAAGTATTGCTCCATCTCCGTTGTCATCTTCTGTTCAGAAATGTTCTCCCCCTTGAAGAAAGTTAGTTTAAGTTTTATTAATTACATATATGTATGTATTTATAGGTATATGTGCAGACACATAACTATAAGAATGTATTCAAAATGTTGCACAATATTATAATCATTTAGAACTTACATGTAACACATTTAAGTATTAGCTATTATTCATATGCTTCTATTAAATTTGTAATTTTACTATACACTTATGAGACTGAGTCTTGGTCTAGTTGAAAAATACAGTTTGAATTTTTTTGTGGTACATCAGGGGTTTTTTTAATATTCCATTGCAAATTCCATAAAATCAGTGAAGTCATCTTTCCTGCTGCCAAAATAAAATTACATTCTCAGCGTCACATTCAGTGGGACATAAGGTACACCAAAATGCCCCATTGTTTTTAATACCACTGGTTCCCACTCCCCACCTGTCGAGTGAAAAGAAAAAAGGAAAAAGAAAAAGAAAAAAAAGAGAAAAAGTAAAAAGAAAAATGACAGATAAGAGAAGAAAGAAAAAAGAAAAGAGAAAATAAGAGGAAAAAAGGAAAAATAAAGATGTAGAAGGAAAAGAAAGGAAACAAACCAAACGAATGTACCGTATCTGAGTCATAATCAGAAAAAAATGTTTTCAACTGGCTTAAATTGCTGCTGCCTCAAAATGGAAACCCAGAGTTTTGGTCAGAGAGTAACTTCTTTTTAATTTTTTTTTTTACTACATTTGTTTATCTAAAAATGTATTTATTACATTAATTACCTTATCTAAAAAGATATTTACTCCTGAAAATCTTGCCTTGTTTTAAAAATTCAACATCTCGATATGGGTTTATTTAAGAATTTTTGTCCTGGTTTTGGCTGAGATGGAGTTGATTTTCTTCACAGAAGCCTCACAATGTGAGGCTGTGTTTTGGATTAGGGATGAGAAATTGTTGATAAAATACTGATGTTTTGGGTTGCTGCTGGGCAGTCAAGGACTGTCCAGCTTTTTGTGCTGGCCTGCCAGGAATGTGCTGAAGGTGCACAGGAAGGTGGGAGGGGACACAGGGATGACAGCTGACCCAGGCTGGCCAAAGAGATATTCCCTACCATATGACATCAGATGTCTCGCTATATAAAGCTGGGATGAAGAAAAAGGAAGGGGGAGAGTGGACATTTCAGAGTTATGGTGTCCATCTTCCCAAGAAACCATTACGCATGATGGAGCTCTGCTTCCCTGGAGATGGCTGAACCCCTGCCTGCTGATGGGAAGTGATGAATGATTTCCTTGTTTCGCTCTGCTTGCATGCACAGCTTCTGCTTTACCTATTAAACTGTTTTTATCTCAAGAGTTTTCTCAGTTTTACTCATCAGATTCCCTCCCCCGTCCCACCGTGGGGGAGCGCGCAAGTGGCTGCACGGTACTTAGTTGCTGGCTGGGGTTAAACCATAACAATTTTCAAGTGACTAAGACTTATTATTAATCCACCTGTAGCTATGGAAAATATTAACAATATTTTATTTATTGATTAACAAAGTCTATATAAAAAGTTCACTAGTTGCCCTCTAACTGTCCCAGTATTCCCATAGTGGGCAACTCAGTAATGACTCTTTTCAGTTGCTTACAGATATTAATCATTTGTAATTACTGGGCTGCATTCTTGAATTTGTGAAATGCAAGTAATTATTGTTCTATACTAAATTTTGGATACTAAATGTTGTGTCACCTAACTTTTCATGTTGTGATCAGGTCACATACAGACAATGAATAAAGAACATTTCTCAATCAAATGAGAAAGCTTAAGGGATTCCTATCTTTCTTTTCCTGGACACCCATTCATCATATGGACCACTCAAACTAAAAATAATCATGAAGATTATTCAAGAATTGAAAGGATCTAAAAATAAAGGAAGGCACGTTTAGAAAGTCTTTAATGGTGACAGCATGTACTTTGTTAAAACCTATGGCATATGCTAACATTATAGGCCAAGACACTGGCACTTATGAATTTAAGTCTTTTCATTTTGCAGACATGGGAGACCAGAAATGGTGATGACCACTTCTCCTGACCGGTGGTTCCAGCCAAAGTTATCTCCCCCATAGGCCTTACAGTTTCTTGCCAGTGTCAGAGGTCTGACCACAGTACAGACCTGAAGTACATGAGTACAGATTTGTGCCCTTCTTTGAAATCTAATACAGTCCTACAGCTACAGATGTCTTCTCCCACTTCTGGCAAGCTACATCACCTGGAAACTGGGAGAAAAACATGGCAGAGTCAGATAAAACTCCAGGGCATGTCACAGTCAGGGTAAGTGGTCCAGCTGCCATCAGGTGTCAGTGCTGCAGTATTTCTGTGGAGCACGGTAGGTTTGTGTAACAGTACCAGATATGCTGAAACACTGATGTTTACAGTATTACATAAAGCAATATTTTACTAGTGATATTGTTATGATTATTTCTGCCGAAGAAGGAAGCTACTGAAAACTGTACCATTAATGAGCTCTTGCCAGAAACTGTTGGAATTGGCTGCTATACTGTGCCTATGCATCCCTGATATCACGCAGTTGTCTGCTGGGTTAGGTTTGAATGTTATGCAGTTCAGCTGAATTCCATTTTTGCTTTTAGTCTGTGACATCACTTGGAAACTGCGCTCACAGGCCACAGATTTCAGAAAGCAGAAAGCTGGCATTCTTTTTTTTTTTTTTTAACCAAAAATCAACCCAAGTGCTTAGTTTTTTCATCAAGTCAAAAACTGCTAGTAGCTTTTCTTCCATTACTGTGTTATCTGTTTCCATATTTACAGCCTTGCATGGTCTGCTGAACAATGGAATGTGCTGCAACAAATCTCAGCTGTAAACATGTCTTTTTTTCAGAGGTGGTTGAGACATTTTGGTTGCTGGCACAATTTTATCTGTCTTTAACTGCTTTCTTCATGTAAATATTATGAAAAATGAATATAAATAAAAAAGATCTCCTCTTATACTGTATTATATTGGTAGCAGTGACAAACATCTATTTTCTTGGAGCATTCAACATGCTTCCTTTTAGCACCATGCCTAGAAGATTATCTGAAATGGGATGGCCTCCTTCATTCTCATGGAAACTTTGGAGTTTTATATGCTATTATACCTGTTTAACTAACTGCTTTTCCGAGTGTTTGGTTGTTAAATTAGCATTCTTTTATTTTATATTTCAATAAATGCTACATTAGTAGCATCAACACAAGTAACAGTAAGGTATTACACCTTACTTTGCATGTAGCTTATTATAATTTCTGATATCAAAACAAATGCTAGTGCCTTTTCTGCTCAGCAAGAACTGAATGAACCCAAGATCTGTCAGATTCTTTAGCTCTGAGTTATTCCTGTGAATAAAAATTCCTGTGCACTGGCAAAAGCAACCAAGAATCCATCATCAGTGACTAAACTGGGGCAGTAGTTACACAGCAAGAAATTTTCAGGTGGTGAAAATTTCCGGCAAAAAAAGGTAATACTGCCTATGGTGGAACGGTATAACCAAGATTGTAAAACAGAGAAAGGCTTATCTGTCACACGTCTTCATTCCTGACATTTTGTGTTAAGTCAAAACCAGGAGAATGACTTACATTGACAAGTGAGTAATGATAATCTACAGCAATCCTGGTGCAAGGGCAAAAAACCTAAAGGCATGGGCAGGAAGCTGGAAGCTTTTAATGCTCTCTTGGAATTCCTAGGCTTTTTCTCTTACACTACCAGAGCTACAGATCAAACTGGACTGCTGACCCTGCTCTGAGTGCCTTAAATGTCACTTGTAGGTAGAAGTTATGTGGAAATTATTTAACTAGGAAAAAAAATTCTAAAAAGTAAACAAAATCACTGTGACTATTATCCCTGGCTAATTGTCTTCTGACTATAAAACAGAAGACTAATTCTGTAAGTTCACTGCAAATGATAGGTAACTCTGAATTCAGCATGCTCTTATATCCTCATCCCACATGGAGCTCGAGATCATCAATTTTATCTCTGCCTCTTAATATGAAGTAATTTCAAATATTTTCCATATTTTATATGGACAATGTTGAGGACAACGATTTTAAATCACCTGCAAAACCCAAAATTGAATACATAAAATCTCTGAGTATATATGTGCCAAAATATAGACAAAGCTCTTTAACTTGGAATATGTGCAAATAATCCATGAAAATTGGCCATCATTCACCTCTGTGTTTTGGTTTTGCCTATTATGTGATAAATTAATTTAAAGTGTAAACATTTAAATTATTACTCTCCTATAAGCACATGAAATTGTAAAACAAACAGTTTCAAGATGAAAATAAACTACCTGTCTGGATCATAATTCTTCATATTTTCAGCCAATTTCAGCGAAAGAACTATATTTGAAAAAATGTAGTTCTTTCCTCACACTGTTTGTCCTCTTGTTTTTACAACACTAGCAAAAAAAAATCTTTCTGTGTCTATAAAATAAATTTTTATATATAAACATTAATATAGAGCTTGAATCTTAAAAAAGTCTGCTTTTACATTGTATTATCATTCTTCTGCAACTTTTTTTTAGTGTGCGGCATAGACAGCTATTGGTACTATTTGTATTTTTTCTGCACATGTAGTCTCACTTGAAAGAGTGCATATGAGGCATTCTCAAGCCATGTAGAGGGCACAGATTAAATGTCATCAGTATTACTGAGTTCAAAAGCAAGGATCTTCAATGTTCAATCTGGTGTCTAGTCGCATACTAATCCAGAACTATTTTCATAATTTTATGTTCTGTTCTGGTCTCATGCTACCCTTCCTGACTTTTCAGGACAGGTTACTGATTAAGAAGAACTGAATCTCAGAAGATGGAGTATTGACACATAAATGCTTTTATTGAAATTATTTCTTGTAGGGATTTAAAAAAAAATAAAATTACATAACAGGTATTTTAATGAAGTCCTTTATATCATAGAACGAACTGCGACTCTTTCCCCTTCATTAAAAGATTTTTAATGAAGCTTAAAGTAGGTTATTATTCAACATGTTGAGAATACTGACTATGCTAAATTAATCAGTTTATTTCTACCATACAATCGACATTCCTTTAACCATGGAATGAAAAGAAGTTTATGAACACACAACGTTAAAACTTTTCATAGTTATCTTTATATTGACGCCTCTTTATATTTCTATTCCTTTATATTTATATTGATTTTTACCCTATTTATAATGACAATAAAGTTCAAGACTTTTACATCTGTATTTAAATTTAATGTAAGTAAAAACATTATTTTATCATGCTTGGAGAAAATTCTTTCTTTCTTTTTTTTCCAAATATTTCTGTATTTTGTGTTTCGTTTAATCATGCTGGACTGTCGAAGGGCTATTATGCTCTTTAAAAATCTCTGAATGAGATAACTGAAGTGTTACGAATAACAGCTCTGTAATTTCAATATATGCTGAAATTCTCATCTTAAGAGTTTTATTACAAAGGTCAGTACTGAATGAATAACTTACAGAAATAAGATGTTTAATAGAAGTGCATGCAACTGCAGCAGCTCGGTCAAATCTAAGATTATGGAAAATCTAAGAGACAATAAGGAGAGTTTGAAGGACAAACATGGGAGTTGTTGTTTTAATACAATCTTAGTGTTACATTTGTTCATCTGATATCATTCCTTTTTATCTAATGTCGGAGTCTAACCTCCGCTAATATGCAAGGTCTCTTATCATGATAAAACCGAATATCAGAGACAATTAGGTATGAAAAATAAATGGATGCTACGATGAAAACACTGCAAGTTCATAGATATATGTTTTCACAGAGCAAAGATAAATATTTTCTGAATTTTGGATTTAGAGGAAGCTGGCAATTCTGTTTCCCAGTTAAAAGCCTCGGGTTATCACGGACAGTTTTGATGCCTTGTGGGTTGTCCAGGCACTGAGTAGTGAAGTAAAGTAGTTGCCTGTGTCTCTCCTTAGTTCCCCATGGACACTACCTTTGGATATTTTTGCATACTATGACTGAGATACAAAAGACAAAATTAATAATTTGAAATGGCATGAGAAAATATTAATTTTTTATGACAACAATTAACAAGTGAAGAATGAAGAATGAGGATGCTTTGGTGACTTCCAAGAAAAATGCCATGCAAACACACATTCCCCACTGAAATGTAGTTTCTATTTCTAAAATAAACCAAAAAAAATTGAGAGACATTATGTGAAATGACAATAGTGTCTTCCTGCAAAGAGATCTGGAGATAAATGGAAATAGATTAGACACTATTTATACTTATTAAGTAAAACTGTATTAATGTTAACAGAATATTAAATCACATTTAATTCTAGGTATATAATCTGTGTGTCCACATGTCTACGTATATGCAAACTTATAACTACACAGTAATTTTCTATTTTTGGATCATCTATTAGATGTTAAAAAAGGTGTTCCTTATACAAGATACAACAACAACAACAACAACAAAAGAAATAAAGAGTAGTATGTATATGAAGTATATTCTAAAAGGAATAAAGCTGATAAATACTATATATTGAAAACGCTGTGTTATGTTCAAATAAAGGATTGTAAATATGTCAGTCTGTGACAGGTTAAGAGATAGAGGGGCCAACCAAAAAAAAAAAAGCACTGTAATTGAAAAATAATCAGGTACTGTGTATTATATCTGAAGTGTTATTCTGAAGTATTAACAGGCACCACTTAAACACAGAAATTCAGTAAATGTATGATTTACAGGAAAATTATAAAGACATCTAAACTTTTCAAGGAGTACAAATGTCCAGAATATCCATTAATTTATTCTGCCTATATAGTAGATGTCTAGAAAATTTGTATGCAAATGTATATCAGAGGTAGCTTGCATATTTGATAAGACAAAGTATTCTGCACAATATTTACAACAGAGTGCCTTAAATTACAGGGCCCTTCATACAGTATGCAGACAGATCATTATATTTTCCAGAATCCTGGTATAGTATCAAGACATCATTCTTGTGTGTTGAGTAGGATATTAGCTGTTCATATTGTACTTATAATTGATGATGACAGTCATTGAGACACTGTTATATTTGATTTATATTGTTCATTAAACTTGAAGACTTAGCTTGAATCTCCTGTCCAGTTCTTATAATCTTCTTTTAAATGTAGAGCTCTTGGATACTGAACCCTTTATAACTATGACAACTGTGTGACTTTATAAACCTTAAAGTATAACATGTTAGATGAGAAAAAGAAGGATGTCAGGGACTCAAAGTTTGAAGAGAAGGAATACAAAAACTGGTATGTTGGTTTAGCATTGGACAGGGGTCAAAACAGAAATTTTTCAGCCCCTGGTGTACTCAGTTAATTTTTGTTCCGATTTTTTAGAAATAGGTGATTAATTCATTGCAGACTTAAATGGTCTTTGGGCAATGTCATGACAAAAAACACTCTCAGAGGACCAGGTAGAGCACCTGACACAACAGAGCTAATCTCGAACTGAAAGCAGCATATTTCAATCATCTTTTTTATTAACATTTTATAATTATGTACCTAGAAATTATCATAGTTTGGAAAAAAAGAGGATATAAGTCCTTTGAAAACATGACTCATCAGGAACTTGTTAGTTCATGTTAAATCAAAATGTCTTTGACACATAGAGGGCACCTGGATGTCTTGGTATCAATCTCACAGAAATATCTCTTTAATATCTGGCTAGTACGGAGATGAAAAAGACTGTAATTATTCCAAATCTAACAACTTAGAAATAGTCATAAAAAATATATCTTTTCAAATACTTTTAAAGGTCTCGCTGAAAATTCTTCAAGAAATTATAACATTGTCAATTAACAAGAAAGATCCTTATGAATGAATAACTGTTCATGTACAAGAAACAAAGACCACGAAAAACGGTCAAGATATACAAATAGCCAGTGTTTATGTATAAAATATATCACCACTGGAATACAAAAAAAATCTGTAGTGAAACCTGAGCTTTTTAATAAACTCCTAAGTGATCCAGAATAAGTTGTGAATGTTGATATCTAAATATTTTTAATGATACAAAAATATTCGGAATAATACATTTTTGATATAATTTTTTTAAAAAATACAAAAATAAAAAACTCATTATAATAGTCAATAAAATGGCATCTAAAAATCAACACCAGCAAATGAAAAGAAACACACATGAAAAAAAAACAAAGTAAGTTTTGGCTATAGACACAGATTGATAGGATAGGCCTAAATCAACTATTTAGGCCCAGGAAATATGTTTTGGAATTATTCTCTATAGGTCCATGAAAAAAGTACTGCTGAGAGCTAAACAACAATTGTAAAGAATGTTAGGAATGGTTATGAAGGAACTCGAAAATAAATTGCCACTATATCATTTACAAATTTATACTGTGCTCACACTTGAAAGCCATACATAATTCTGATCACCTTGTATGAAAGATGATACAGTAGAATGAGCAGGATACAGAGAAGGGCAAGACAGATGATTAGAAGTATAGTATAGCTTGCACAAAATAAGTTTTTTTAATCCTGGAAAACAATGACCTAGGAGGATTTTTGAAAGGTATGTAAAACCATGCCTGTCAGGAAAAGGTAGATAAGGAAAAGCTAGGGAAAAAAAAGCAATTTGATCAATAGTTTTAAAACAAGCAAAAGGATTTTTACTTTTTTACATACAGTTTATAATTACATTGTAGCTCTGTCTGCATTGTGAAATACAAAAAAAAAAAGGGGGAGGCAGGAATATATCCCTTGACATTAAACATAATTGTCCAGACAAAACCTATTACTGATAAAGTTCCTAAGTGATCAGTTGAGGAAAGTTAGAAGAGTCTAACTATCCCTAGAGTTTACCTCAGCTTTGTATTTTTCTCTCGAAGATTCTTATTATGAGCCATTATGGGAGATAGGGTGTTCGATTAGATGGTTTGTCTCTGTGTGTCTGTTCCTGCAGTCCTAACCTTGAAAATTATTTTTCTGGGTTGATAAAGATTGTCTTGGATAATTACAAATCTTCTTCAAACACTTTTTAAGCTATTTTTTCTATTTCAGTCTGCCTGTTAACATTTTTTACCAAGTAATATTAATAAATTACAATGTTACAGACAGTTTCAGACAATTCTGCTTAGTAAAAAAATTGGAAATTAAGTTAGAAAGGCAAGATTGAGAGTAATGTCCACCATTCCTAGTAGAACCTTCAGTTCTTTCCTAGACCTGGGCAACAGCAAAGTCGAGTCTCAGTAAAAGTTGTTAGGACTGGCTGATGTTATGTTTAATAGCTTCCAGAGAAAAACAGCTCCACTGGCCTTACTCATACAATAAGAAATATAGACTTACAAGGCTTGCTCAGTAGGAGATCTAGACTCTTTATTCTCCAACATTTCCACCAATTTTACGAGAACTCTGTATGAAGTATGATATCATTTTGCATTTTCAGATGGTGTTGAATTGGCACAAGCACAATTATTTCAATAAAGTTACATCGTTTCCTATTGGCTAATGAATGAGTACCATTGTCTTTTATACACCGAAATAAATTTCAGTTAATAAATTGAGGCAAGAATAGATGCCATTCAGTACAGTACTTTTTCCTATCAGTATAATAAATTGTATGATAGATGGGATTTCTGTAAAGCCTAAACTAGGAATAGAGTAAGTGCAGTAAGGTAATTACTTTGTTATCACAATAACAAGCATAAAAATTTCTTTTAATTCCTCTTCTTTTACAAAGATAAGGTGATCTTTTCATGAAGATAACAGAGATCAATAAAGTTTGTATTACAGCTTTGCAGAATTTGTGGCAAATTACAGGAAATAATCTAAATTTAGATATGATGACACTACCATATACAGAAAATAATTATAATTAATGTCCTTTTCATGGTCCATCTCTAAAGGTAGGATAAAAGAAAGAATTAGATGTGGACATATAGAAAAATCATCATTACTACCTTCCATTTTTCATGCAGAAGAACCATTTTTCTGTGCTCTGCCTTGCCACCTTTATTCCTTCTAACAGGCATATATCCTAGAAACCATGAGATTCATTCTTTCAATCATTTTTACCTGTGGTCTTTTTTCTGCTCACCACTTTTAAAATTACAATATATCCTAGTCCAAGCATACACTGATGACATTCGTCACCGAAAGTACAAACATTCATTTAAAAATTAAAATCCTTTCCCAACAAACATTGGTAGATAACAATGACTTGGAGACTGATAAAGGTTAAAACATTTGGAATTGTTTGTGGATTTTTTTTAATTATTATTTTATCACTTACTGGAGAATTACTTTTATATTTAAAGGAGAGTCAGAGGCAGTGGACACATCATAGGAGATCATGTGTTGCAGACTTGCTTTCAGTATAGTAACAATAATTACATCCTAGGTGATACTTTTCCTCTGATAAAGCAGAACTGTTCCAATGAATATGAAGGAGATTCTCTGTTGAAGACACTGACTACAAAGCTGAATTGTTTGTTTCTGTATAACATTACAGTTCCTAGACTACTGCAACATAGTCTTTGCTCTTTAATTTTTAGATCCACCAGGAAATATCTCCCTCAATCCTAGCCTGACTTTAAACAGTAGTGGAACGGAATGGTAAAATAAAAATAACTCAGTTTCCTAAAACAAAACCCAGAGATAGACCAGAAAATGGATGATGAGGCCACCGGGCTTTTGGAATATAATGCCTTTGTACAACACTGACACCAAAATTAGAAAGCTTTTGGTGTATTTAAAACCACAAATATTAAGGTGAAAGTCACAGTCCTAAAATAACATGTTAGAATAAGACAGGTGATGAAATGAACAGAAAGCAGAAAAGCAGAGCTGGGCCCTTTAGTCGCCTTCTACTCTTTTTCTTCTTTAGCAGAAGCACCGAGCTACCAAACTGATGGCTGTTCATAAATATCTGCAATACAGCTGGTCCCAGCACCAAGTATCACAGCGTTCAATAACACATTCATTGTGATGCTTTGAGGTCTTCAGAGGTACATAGAATAGTTCCCAAACTGCACATTACATGCAGTTTTCCATTATACACTGCACAAAATGTCCTTGACATTCAAGAGTTTGCCATACATATTTTAACATGCATCACTCCAGGGTGTATTTGAAAATACCCTCCACTTGCCTTTAATAATAATGACTTGTCAAGTGGAATCCAGATCTTGGTTGATCTAACATAATATGGACTTGATGGTTTTTATTAACTGTCAAATGGAGCCCAATAGCCGTCAGAAACATTTTCCCCTTCTGTCATGCATTTGTTCCCAGCATGTTTCATTTCTGACCACTACTGTAAAAGGTTAATAAACTGCAGTATTAAATGTCATTAATATTCAATATGCATAGCAAGTGAATAATTTTGCAGATTTTTGTATTTTAAAGATGTTGGGACATTAATGTGGCTATTCTGCAGCCTTACAGAAGTGTACCACGCTGCTCGCGTTGGCTAATTTCTCTGTGAAGAGTCTGTGAAACATCTCTGCCACACTAGACTCTCTGCACCTTTATTGAAATTCACATGACTGCTTCGGAAATCTGAAGGGGTTATTTTGTTTCCAGTTCTATCTCCTTCCCCCCTACTTTCCTCTTCTTGCTATCATAAGGGACAATTAATCTAATATTCTTTCATAAACATTTAATTCCACATCAAACATAAAAAGACCATAGATAATAAACAGAAGGTCTAATTTTCAAATATCCATTTGGGCCACTGTTTTTACAAGGCTGGTTATCAATGTCTGTTTTTCTCCACATTGTTATGCTTCTCAAATAAAGAAACCAAGTCAAACCTTGTTATGGCTATAAACATATTGCCTGAGTACCACTCAAGCTTATTAAAAATTCAGAAAGTTAGAAGTATGATATATAGGTGATGGAACTGTCCTAGATTTGTGTGCTAATGTCACAAAAACATTCTCATGAAAACTGTTCTGGCTTTATGTTAGTGACAGTGACAAATTAATTAAATAAAAAATATTAGAAAAATATATGAACTAGTATAGTAGGCTGAACTAGAGATTATTAACCTGTTCTTTAAACATATATATTGCAACTTATTTCTTAAGATTTTTTCTTTAACTCTTAAGTTTCTAGAGTCTAAAATATCTCCACTAACTAGGATGAAAAGGTTGTTATGTTTAAACATATCTGAGTATTACTTGTCTGTCTGCTTATATGCCTTGTTTACTAATCACATTTATTTTTTAGCTCAAACCAACATATTTTTGTTTACCTTTTAAAATAAACCCACTTTATTTGAAATTCTTAAACTGACACAAATTATTCTACCAATCTCATTGGTAATAAAATGCATTTCTTGTAAACCTGAACATATCATATGTGAGCCATAGCGTCTGTCAGTCTTGTTACATACCATTTTTCAGTCATCTCTTTTAACATTGGCCACCACTGGCAAAAATAATTTTCCGGTTACGCCATGTCCAAACTCCACTATTAGCCAGTCCTATTGCTTCTTGTATGGCTAGAATGTGCGTCTCCCTATTTATACCATTCTACTTTCAGAAATGTGAAAAACAGAGGTTCAAACAGTAATTTTAGGGTTACCTTAAAAAGGTAACTGTGTTGTATTCTGCTTACAACTAGAAGCAATTATCAACATTAGTGTGTTGACCATGTGAGAATCAGACAGATGAGATGTACTGATGCCTTTCACTGTACTGTATGCATATTAATAAAATGTTAGAGGATAAATTGGCTTTGTTTACCAGTAAAATACAACTGTTTCTCAATAAAATAGAAAACAGACCTATTGTTAGTGTGTCATTCTTTGCTTACTACTGAGTATTAAAGCTGTTTAAAAAGAAAAAGAAAAGCAATTGTTTTTATTTTTTTTTTAAGTTTCACTTAAGATGAGGAGAAATTAATGATGACTATTTTTTTAAGGACTATGTGAAGTCAGTTCAGCTTTACACCATTTCTGAGCTGTGCAGGAATTCTGTTGGTTCTTTTGAAAGATTCTTAAAAGACAGAATAAAATCATCAATGTACTTCCTCTTTCCTGAAAGGGTGTTTAATCATTTAAAAGTTCAGTGTCGTTGTGGCTTCGTTAAAATTCAATGTTTATTTAAAACTAGGTCAACAGATCAAGCACACTATGAATGAGAGCTCTAGTGATGAGTGACACTTCCAGCCCAGGTGATCATGAAAGAGCGTATAAATTGTCTTACCTTAATGAAGTTCCTACTTATAGTTGCTACTGCCTTCTGTGAAGATAAGATGGATTACTTAACCCCTGAGAATGCACAACATGATGAGCAGTTTTCAGGCCATGTGAAATCTTGGTACTACCAGCAGACGTTGCTGCACTTCCATACTGTTTTCCACACTTTGGCACTATTGATAAAAACTATACCTATGTTTCTTAAGTATCTCAAAAATAGTACTTTATACGAAACTAATAGCAATAATGTATTCACAGACAGGCATTATTAATGAATGATAAAATTTATCTATTTCACATGTTTTCTCAATCAGCTAATCATACATAAAAATGTATTTGTGCCTTGAATTACTGCTTACCAAAGAGCACTTTTGGCAGACATAACAACTCAACACTGCCAATGACTTTCTTTCGTACACTATATGGAAAAGAAAATCCTGAAATGATGTTTGGAATAAATTGTTACAAGATGGGGTAGTTGCATTGTATCATATCTTATTGTGTTGTTTAATTGGTTTCTACCAGCATAAAGAAATCTAATCATACAATGTGCTCCAAATGCAGGATATTCCATACATTTGGTCTCATATTAGCACAGAAATTGACTTTTGATTATCTGATCTCCTTCCTGCTCAGAACTAGGAATTTTCAGCTTCCAAGATTTATCTAAACTCTTTTTTAATCACTAAGTTTTTTATTTCACATTTATGATAATTCTGCATGCAAACCCTTCAGAAAGGAACTGAAGATGCTAGAACAGCAGAACAGAAAACAACAGTTATTATCCCCTTCCCCTGTTGCCACTTGTTTCAATGTAAATGGTCTTTGTGCAGGGAGAGGAGAATTCTTCCCTTGCTAAATAAATATAGAGAATTTAAAAAATAGAATAAACTAACTTTGGTTTAAAACAAAACTGTATTTGTGCACACTTTTAATTACAATATAAATATTTCCAAAATAATAACATTTTTTACAGTGGCCATAAGACACTCCAAAATGAACATTCAGTGGTGGTAATTCATGCCTAGTTGCATTGATGGTGACATATCCTTCATAGCAGCACACTAGCTATGAATTAATGCAGTACACTTTCTACCCTACCATACCTTGTTGCTTAATTAAACATTAACCAATTTAAGAAACTGGAGAGATGAAGCTTCACCTCCTACATGCCTGAATGAGTCTTTGAGCAGCCAAAAAGTTGCTTTCAACTTTTCTCATTTCAATCCTCTCACAGTAATTATACACACAGAGTTTTGTTGACTATTCTTGAATACAGTTGTTTCTTTCATGGTGTGGTAATACATGTATTTGCAGCATAATCAGTTATGGAAATGTCTAGATTCTGCAACCCTACTTTTCGTTTTAAGCTGTCACCCTGCTATAATAAAACACCTCTCTGGAAATAACCCTAGATTACTATTTCTGAAACAGCGATATAATTTTCTTTCAGTACTTTGCAATGCAACAACACTGCCAATGACAGTGCTCACAGAGCCACGACTTTCAAAAGAAACATTTTCCTTACAGAGTTGGTTAGATAATGTTCATTTGAAGCTGGAAAACAAAATCTACATGTGGCAATAATGTTAATGCACTAGCTACAGAATTATTCTGAATCTCACATGAGGTGAGTTGATAACAGGAAATGGTACACTTGAAGTAAAATTAATATTTCTAATGGGTTTCAAAGACAAGATCATGTAATTAATAAAGATATTAGCTACTGCTAGTGACATTGCTTCATCATGTTTTAATACTTTTAGAAGCTTATATTGAATATAATTACATTATCCCAAACTTGACTTAGTGATAATTTAGATTTTCTTCCACTTATGTTTGAAGAATTATTTTTCCTAATTTACAGGAATTTTTCTTCTCCATATCTGTTTTAAGAAGATATTAATCCTTACAAGTTATGCTTCCTATCTTATCCTTCTTATCCTTTAGTGTTTCTTCACTCAACCTCCTAGAAACTATGAAGAAAAAGTTTGTTAGAGTACTGTCTACAGTTGGGGAAATTAGTCACAGTATACGGTAATACTGGGACCCTTCCATTCTGCACAAGGTACTCAATTATCTGTGTGAGATCTTTTATCTTATTTTGCAGCTAGTTAGTTGCAGGTAACTAGGTAGCAACCAAACTACAGACAGCAGTGGTGGAGAAAGATGTTGACCCCAGTGAGGTTATTGCCAAAGTGGAAAGGCAGTTTTCATTTTAATCATTGAAACTCACAGATTGTTCAGAATAAATATAGTTTTCCATTTACAAATGCCTTCAATTAAAGGATTATCCACTTCACTGCAATTGCAAGACGGCAGATTTATTTCCGTTATTATTGCTTCAGTAAGAAACTTATCACTACTTTTATAAAATTATGAGTTCTGTTTGTTTCTCTATTTTTATCTTTCTAAATGTCCATTGGAAATGTCTGTCACTGAATAGTGCTTTGACTACATTGTCAAACCCTTTGGTAATTACTAATGCAGACTAGAGATATCTTTTTTCATTTGCCTAATCAGTATCACACTTTTCAATTTTCCTAGATCATTACCCCTGGTATGTGTCAGAATACCTCTGGGGCCTACGAATTTAGTTAACAATTCAAAAATGCAAAAACATTAGTTGCAGGCAAATTGTTCTTTTCTGTCCACAATATTCAGTAAAATTTGTAGACAGGCATTTGATATTATGAATGGTTTTTCTTAATACACATTTTGGCCCTGGTTAATATAGGAGTGCTCAGAATAGACCACTTAGTCATATTTGTGGGTATGTGAAGGATAAAGTATGGAAATAACTAGATTTAAAAAAAGGTGTCTAGAAGGCCATATATCTCTTGATGGTGCTTCATATAAAATTTATATGTTACAAATTGTAATTATAGTTGGTGCAGACACTAACACATGGAGTGTAGGCTGTCTAATTCTTCCTGTTCTGAAGCTGTTTTCAGCTGTTGATAATTTTGCCAAACTTCGAGTTTGGCATTTGGAGTGAATTATGCATTCTGTATCATCTTGATTAAAATTACAACATAAACAGATACAGATGTGTTTAGAGGGGAAAAAAAGAGAAAAAATTAGAAAAAAAAGAAGGGAAAAATAGATTTTGTTTGTTTGTGTAGAAAGAGGAGTATGAATGCCTCTTCTTAAGAGACAGTAACATGTCCATAATTTGAATGAGGTCTTTGAAACAGTCCTTCTTTTTGGATCTGTGTTTGGATCAGGATGTCAATAAACAGCTTTTCAACTTACTACCAGTCCTATTTATTAAAAAAAATGCCACTCCACACTTCCATCACAAGCTTCAAATCTGGTGATGTAACTGACATACGTTCAGGACAGTCCTGTAAAAGATTTGCTGCTAAATTCTGAAGCTGAGTTCCATGTGGTCCAGAGAGGACATAGAGTTTCTATTTTCTGAACAACTCCGAACCCTCAAAGAAGTAATCAGCTGTAGCCAGAACTGACCTAAACTTCTACTGCTTCATGTGACGGACTAATGAGCATAGGTCTGAAAAAGATATATGTTTCTTCTTGATTTAATTCCTTTCCTGAAATCTTCAGGACAGTGAGGAAGGAATGAGGACATAGAAGATAAAGAATCTGTGGGACAAATGAGAGCACGGTGAATAAGAAGTAGGTGTAAAGAGTACCGTGTTATCCGAGAGAGAAATAGAACGGCTGAATCAGTAGGGAGGAAAGCTTTTTGCTAACCAGAAATTCAGAAATGCATTAGTGTAGATACAGGACAAGAGAAGAATATTATCCAAGGGGTTTGAGAGAATGACAGAAGAAAGGACTGAGTGAAAATAGGATTATACTAAGACAAACAGGAAAAGTAGGGGCAGAAGTATGTTTTTTCATCATGGGGCATATTCCCACCTACAGCTGCAACTGATTACAAAGTCATGAGATCCTACATTAATTTTCTGCCAGAAAAGTTTCTGTAACAAAATACATTCCTCACTGCTTTTTCCATTCCTTTCTGAGCGTTAGTCTGTGTAAGACAGCAGCCTTCTACTGTCACCCTCTCCTTCATCAGCTCAGCTCACATAACAGTAACGACATTCATACTGATACTGAGTACTATTTCCAAATAAATATCATTCTCTGGTATCAGTTCTTCATTTTTATAAAGTTTTTACTTTTTAAAGAAAATTGCATCCCAGAATCATATAGATAATTTTGAAGTTGACCTTGAACTATATTACATCATCAATAAATCCTTTAGCACTGAATTGTTACTGGAAACTTTCTCCAATCATATATTATTAGCATAATATTTTGAAAGACAGAGCAGCCTTCTTCTCAAAGGTCACATCTTCTCAATTCAACAGAAATTGGGGAAAAAAAACAAAAGAATGATCATAAAAAAAAGAAATAGATTAAAAGGAGGGCACTTAAGCAACAGAAGCTAATCTTCGGGTGAGAAAAGGAGAATTAATTTCACACTAAAATCTTGAGTTATTTTGGAGTGTTTTAAATGACATTTGGCCTACAATGTTATCGGACAAGAACAGCTTCATTTCCACTTGGTGTAAGCAAGTTCTTCCAACAAAATGGCTGTACATGCTTCTGACTTTCAACTGTTACACTAATGCAGGGGCAATCTTTGTTTTTAAAAGATCTTTCACACATTAATGAGTAATATTTTACACAGTCAAATGCTTTAGATTTACAACATACAGGACAAATTAATTAGTGAGTGTGATGCAGTTTGTCTCAAAGCTCATTCTTTTTCAGGTGACTGAAAGAGTGGCAATTTGCCAAAATATTTTTGTTTCCTTTTCAGTTGTTCATCAAGATAAACAATGGTTAGACTCCAGATACCGAACTATTTTTTTAGTTCTTGTTTTATAGCACTGGTTTGCAAAAATATAAAAGCTGTGGTGTTCCTCTGAAAAAGTGAAAAACACTGCCTTTTGGCAACATTTAAGCATTACTCCAGAAGTAGAAACAAGTGTGTTGCAGTTAACAGTCCTAGAAAATATTTCAAGTTTGGCATCACTGTCCAGGCACTCAGCCAATTACTTTGCAGCCTGAAGGTATGAACAGGCAGATGATAGAAGGGGTTTACAGAAGTACTTGCAATACAGTAGGTGACAACAGAGAACACAGATATATGGGACAAAGAGAAAGCTGCCCATAATAATCTGTCGCACTGATTATAGATCAGTGGTTCATTTTACTTTTCCATTTTTCTGGAATGGAATTTCACTACATATCAGTAGTGAAAAAAAGTAATAGTACATTCTTAAGTATTCCTTTATTGCATAGTTCATAGACAAGATTTGTTGTAGCATTTGGAAGAACATTTCTGTCACACAATGTAAAAGATGAATGCTAAACTGTGATTATAATGAAAATAATGTTCTCTAACGATTTTGAAATTGAGTAGCTAATAAGAAAAGTGACTGGTAATTCATTTCTGTTTTCATATCTATCAATAAAATACCTGAAGCAAGAGAATTTCATAAACTTGTGTACCCACCTTTGTTTCAACAATGGAATTTACTCTGTCGATAATTTTGTAAAAGACATTAATGAATCTTTTACTACACAGATTTTCCTAGTAGATAAAAAACAAAAGGAGGTACAAGATTGTTTTCAGCTGAAAAGCATTGTGGTTTGTTGTTTTGTTTGTTTTTTTTTTTTTCATGAAAAGCATTGTGGTTTGTTGTTTTGGTTTTTTTTTTTTTTCTCCTTGAATATTGTCATCTATGCTGTGATTCTCAGCCACGCAGAAGGGGGAATTCAGCTATTATGCTGAAAACAATCTAAACGAGAATTCCTAGTAATGTGTTAGACTAGTTCATGGGAAGAAAACTCATACAGGGTATCCTATAGGTGGTACTCCTATTATTGAGGGCTTCTATACAGATGTCTTATTTTACAGGGAAAACATCTTTGATTAAACTGAAGCTTCATTATCTGTGTTTGTGCTATGATATTGTGGTGGGTTGACCTTGGCTGGCTATCAGCCACTCTCTCACTCCCTCTCCTCAACTGACAGGAGGATGAAAAACCTCATGGGCTGAGATAGAGACAGGGAAATCACTTAGCAATTTCCAGCAGTGGAAAAATAGACATGATTTGGGGAAAATTAATTTAATTTACTGCCAATTAAAATAGATTTTGATGATGAGACACAAAGGCAAATTGAAACAACTCCCTCCCCCCCATCACCCCCTTTTCCCAGGCTCAGCTTTCACTCCTGACTCATCACTCATTCCCAACTCCTCTACCTCCTCCTACCCCAAGCAGCGCAAAGGAGTGGGGAATGGGAGTTGTCATCAAGCCATTACACTGAGTCTTTGCCTCTCATTCCTCCTCACACTTCTCCCCTGCTCCAGCATGGGTCTTTCCTATGGACTGCAATCCTTCAGGATAAACCTGCTCCAGCATGGGTTCTCCATAGGCTGCAGTCCTTCAGGATAAACCTGCTCCAGCATGGGTTCTCCATAGGCTGCAGTTTCCTTCAGGAAATATCCACCTGCTCTGGTGAGGGGTCATCCACACGCTGCAAGGGAATCTCTGCTCTGGTATCTGGAGCACCTACTCTCTCTCCTTCTTCTGTCACCATGGTGTCTGTAGGACCATTTCTCTTGCATTTTTTCCTCACTCCTCTCACTGCTGCATGGCATTTTTTACCCTATCTGACATATGTTTTCTCAGAGGCCACCATCTTGGCTGAGGAGGTCAGCCGTGTCCTGCGGTGGGTCCGTCGGAGCCAGCTGGAACAAGCTGTGTCCAGCACAGGGCAGCCCTGGCCTCTCCTCACAGAGGTCCCTGCAGCCCCCCACTGCCAGCACCTGGGCACCTGCATCCCATACAGACATTTTGTGCAACATTTTCAAAATAACAAATAAAATCTGTACATTTACATAATATATTACAAAGTATTAGGAAATGTTACAAATAATTGATAGTATATGTGAGAAAGCACAACTTGTTATAGCTGTATATAGAATCTGTAAAGAAAGAAAGAAAGATTAAAAGTTTATTACATTCAAAGTTGGTAAGGTTTTTAAATATTTAAATCAGGTAGTTTAAGATGATAATTTATCCTCATCAGGAAATATCTTGATACATTAATTTAAAACCAAGAAAGAGGATACAGAATACCAGAGCAGAATTTTCTCTGGAAAAGCTGGTTTTGCTCATTTCACAGCACAGTGACACTAGAGAAAATGATCCTTGTCATGAAAGGTTTGGTAACAATTTGGATGGAATATGAATTAATTGAAAAATCCAAAGAAATGCTGAGCAAGGCATAAGAAACTATTGGAGGTCCCATGAGAAACTATTGGAGGTCCCATGAGATGAGCAAGTGCCATCAGGTTGTCAGTAACATCTAGATAAAAATCAATATGAGCTCTCTTATTTATTATGAACTAAACTTTTGAGACCCTACCTAATCTGCAAACAGAAGACTGCAAAGCTGTGTGGAGCATGCGGAACGCAGTGGTAGATGAACACTAAAAGTATTCAAACACTAGCAAAAAAATACTTTATTATTTAACCATTGGTTTTATTCTAGCATTTTGAACAGTCAGAAATTCCAAGGAAGCAAATGAATCTTATTGTTAGTCTATACTTAGTGTCTTTGAAAAACTTCATTTTGTTACAACATCCTGTTCCTGTCTGTATGTTTATTTTTCTCTAATTGTCCTGGTTTTGGCTGGTGTAGTTTTAATTTTCTTCCTGATAGCTGGTATAGTGCTGAGCTTTGGATTTGGGATGAAACAATGTTGATGGCGTACTGATGTTTTTAGTTGTTGCTGAGCAGTCAAAGACTGTCCAGCTTCCCATGCTCTGGCCGGCCAGCGAGCAGGCTGGGGGTGCACGGGGAGCTGGGAGGGGACACAGCTGGGACAGCTGACCCAGGCTGGCCAAAGGGATATTCCCTACCATACGACATCATGTGCAGTACATAAACTGTGGGAGTTGGTTGGGGAGGGTCCTCAGCTCAGGAACTAGTGGTCAGTGGGTGGTGAGCAATTGTGCTGTGCATCACTTGTTTTGTATATTGTTATCATTATTATTATCATTATTATTTTTTCCCTTGTCTTATTAATCTGTCTTTATCTCAACCCAGGAATTCTACCCTTTTTTCTTTTCCAATTCTCTTCCCCTTCTCACTGCAAGGCAGGGGAAGGTGAGTGAATAGCTGTGTGGTTGTCTTAGCTACCTGCCAGGTTACACCACAACACTCATGCACAAAATAGTGAAAATTAATTACAATTTCTACCTGAAGTTGTCGGCATGTTTGTTATTTTTTCTTGAAGGAATTTCCCAAGGCATTAACACACATGAGGAATGTGCATGCTTTCCCAAAAAGAAGTACTATCTTTTAATTTACGAGGTACTCATCCTGGTTATTTAAAGGTACCTGTCATTTCTCTTTAGAGTTTAGCTGAGTATTATTTTCAGTTCAAGGTATTATTTTTAGTCAACCAGTTATTGTTTTCTAGGTCTATGAAATTCATTTCTCTTTGATTTTAACAAGCTGCATTAAACTGGTTTTATTCAGATATGATGGAGCTTTCATTTATTTCACTTTACTTTTCATTCAGGAAAACATTGCTGGTTGTGGAGCACTTCAATGAATACTTAACATTAAGTTCAAGTTAAAGTTCCACAGATTTAGTACACAACTGAAAAGATTGTCCTGAGTGTTTGTATTTTTACATTATCCAATAACCACGGAAAGTTGTGATGAGAATTGAATAAGAATTGAATAAGAATTGAGAAAAGGAAGAAAAATGCTCCTGGTGTATATTTTTTAATGAAATAAAATTAAAAGGAAACTCAGACTTCTGGTAACAAAGTTCAGTATTCTCTAAGTCAGTCTAACATCATTTTTACAGCAATACAATGATCAAGACAAATTCCTGTGGTGTTAAAATACATTGGGGCATTTTTACAGAGGAAAGACTGCAGGCTTTAAAAGTTTAGGTGACCTACCTCCTACAGGCATGATTTTGTTTCCCCCTCATGTCATAAATAGATCCTATGCCATTAACATCCCATAGACTTCAGGAGAAATCCAAATGACCACCCTATACTTAAACAATTGCAGAATTACTTGATCATATGAACATCAGGGAAAAGCATAGTCCCTGGATGATTTATGTATATTAAACTTCCAGATCTATTATCTTCAGATAATCTGATGGAACTAAAGATATTTCTGGTAGGTCAGCTCAGTAGCTACCTTAACTCAAAGACTTCAAGCATGACAATTGTTTGGAGTGCATCCATCCCTTAGAGCTCTTAATTCTTGTATTACTACAAACATCCATTCTAAAAATTTTCCTTTCTTACTCCTTCCTCCTTGTTCCTCTTGTTGTCCTTTCCATGGTGTTAAGAGTCCTCAAATGTGACACTGCAAACTCTTCTTTATTTTAGAAATAGTGCAAAGCTTTCCCAACAATTGTTAACTGACTGTTTTCCATAGAGAAACAGCTAAAAGAGCATTTTGAACACATCACTGCTGAATTTAGCCATATAGAGTTGCATGCAAATGGAGAGCGCATTTTATACTTCTGTACAATTAAACTGACTATAATTCAGGCTGCTAATGTGTTACAAGTAGTGATCATCAGTCTGACTTGTATCGTCTTAACTCTTATTCCTTTTTACATTAATCTTCACTATTAGCTTTTCTTGTTTAACACTACTAATATGCAATCATACTCCCAGCAGTTTTGCACCTTAAGGTTAAAAGAAAAAACAACCCTTTTAAAATTAGGAATTTTTAAAATTTTAAACTTCTTTAAATCTTAATTTTTAATGTTCAGAACATCAATAGTATATTTCAAATTCAAAATGAAGAATATTCTGTTTACGGGACCTATTGTCCATATAGTTCATAACAATTGGAGCATTTTTAAACTGAAAATTGGTTGTTTCATTTTACTTTCGAATAGATTTAACTCTGTTTTCTGATACTCATAGATAATCATACCTAAAGTAGGCAAAACTAAGTCCTGAGTTTAGAACTTCAGACTTTACCCTGATGTCGATGCCACTATTTTAGGCGTTACTGGTTGAGGGCCATTCTGTGCGTTTCAACACTTAAGGAAATTTCTGGAGTGAAAATATCTTATAGCACTTATGAAGCACCTTGATTAGGTGTCAGACCTCTTTTTTGTCTCCACATGAATAAAAGCAAGTTTTTCCTATAACACTGTAAATCATGTGAAACTGACTGTCATGAAGATCTGGGGTCACTGTATTTCACAGTGCTGCTGGTACTAAACAGCAGGTGCTTATGCATAGGGCAACGATTCACACCAATTTCTTTTTACTGCAACTGGCACCTGATAACTTGCAACTGCAAGAAGAGAGACTGCAAATGTGCGGAGCA
Organism: Phaethon lepturus; assembly: GCF_000687285.1. Taxonomy (NCBI): domain Eukaryota; kingdom Metazoa; phylum Chordata; class Aves; order Phaethontiformes; family Phaethontidae; genus Phaethon; species Phaethon lepturus. Next base: position 32,278 of record NW_010549723.1, read on the forward strand.
GTTTTCCAGTGAAGCCTTCAGTATCTTGATTATTTCCCCTGAATTTCAAGTACTCCCATTACAGTTGTGTTTGTACCTTTGAAGCATGGTATTTTAAGATGAAAGGTGGGTCCAGTTTCATTTATAAAGAAAGGCCTTTTGCAAATATTTTCCATAGGTGTTTTTTTTTAATGTTGCATACTGTGCATGCATACATTGCATACTGTGTTTTAGAAATATGTAAAATATGACTACGAGGAATAATAAATTTTTTTCACATGAAAATGCATACATCATGCCATGAGTATTTTCAGAATAAAATTGCCAGACCATGAGAGGATGAAAACTTTTAATATTAATAGATGACTGGCTAGTTAAAAAGAAAAATGTGGGGATTTGCTTTAATTGTGTAAGAATTTAAAAAACCCCAAAGGAAATTAATAAAAATCTATGTTATATGACATATTACAATAACGCAACATGCAAGAAATATTTAAGGAAATAGAAACTCTTAGGTAATGTAAATCTATTATCTTAAATATTATCACAATATTAGATTATGACATTTTTGAATGCAGTTCGTTTTTACAAATGTTTTAACTTTCAGGTGTCTGATTTTATACGGAATATACATCAAATTTTAGATTTTTGGTCTCTCTCACCATGAAGTTTAGAAGGTGGATTAGAAATTTAAGTGAAAATCTATAAATATTGTTGAAATTTTTACTTTTTTGTTCTTGTCATTATATTGTTCAAGGAACAAAAATTATATTGTTGGACTATTATTTTCTTTAAAGTTTGTTGGTTTTGACCAGTACAGTAAATTACTTTTAGTAAGAGAAAAATAATTACCTGTCCAGATGCCTATGAACATACATTGCTTTCAGACTCAGTATGTAGTCAATGAAGAATATAACATACATTTCATCTCCTACAATGCAAATGTTACAATTCTTCTGTTTTATGATGCCTGCATCTAAAACTATCTAAGTAGATGCAGCTTATTGCTGTTAATTATTTTCCAGTTAAAATATATTTAACCAAAAAAAGTCTTGCAAAAGCAGGTTTATAACTATCTAGAAGCTATCAAACATCATAACGAAAATTAGTATGATGAAATTATATTTAAAGCTTGATATCATTATCTGAGAATGATGTAAAATATTCAGGAGTGTTATGGTAGTATTGGAATAATCACCAAATGGTGACATCCTTATTTTGAAGTATGTAGAGTAAGGCAAATTTTTTTTTTTTTTTTTCAGAAATTGTTTTATTCCCTTAGTAAAGATATCAAGCCAATGCTTCTGTTCTGTTTGTTGTAGAGTTTTTTCTGGAAGTGTGTTCCTCTTTAATCTATTACTGTATAAAATGCAACAGGGGTAATCAGTTGATATCTGCAAGACAAAATGCTTTATGTATGAAGTTGTATCAACCAACACAGCTGAATGATATTGAGCTTACAATACTACAGACCTTGACGAGTTAGTGAACCTGTGCATTATTAATATGGGAGCAGTTCAGTGGGGAAACATTGCTTTACATGAAATATGAACACATTTCTTGAGCTTCAGAGGAGCACTTAGATTTACTTGCACATTTACAGATAATGAAGCTATAATAAAGCTGAGATCAAATTAAAAACACACGATGAAAATGTTCAGTACTGTTTTGTATTTTGTAAATTTTTGTTGCTGCTATCTTGTAGTCAGAAGTCTGAAGCTCTTAAAGACTGGTAATGATAAATGTAAAACCATTACTTTTTCAGGGTACCATAATAAATTTTATTTGTCCTAAATGTCTTTTGATTAAAAAACAAAACAAACAAACAAACAAAAAAAAAAACCAAAAAACCACCCCACAAAAACAAGCCACAAGCCCCAGATCACATCATTTGAGATGATTGACCATAGGTATGACTATGGAAAAAAATACTTTTTTATTACACAGGCAATCAAAATGAAAATATTTCTATTTGATGCTAAGCATTAATGAAGAAAATATATTCTTTTCCAAAGATTGCTATGACTCTTCTGCATATATGAACTTTGTAATCGATCCATAAAATAACTTTACTGACATATCTATTTTTATTTCTTTTCCTCTAATGATAATTTATTTATGTACCTGATGTTCAAGCATATCTATGTCATGAAATGGCCACTCCACTGATGTGATCACATGTGGTGAGTTCCTTGTATCAGCTGTATGGTTGTGAGTCCATAAGTTTATAACTGACTGCACAAGGTGAAAACCAATGAAAAAAACATTTAAATATAAAACTTATGTTTTTATGTAATTACTATTTTTGCAGCCATGAGGCAATCACAAATACATATTTTAAATTATATGTGTATTTACAGAAATGCATACTATATATAGATGTAAATATTTTTACAATTTCAAATGTGTGTATGTATGTATGCTACCTGAAATTTGGACTCTTTTTTTTTTATAAAAAATAACATTCAGAATTAAAAAGGGGATTCTAAAATGGCTTTTCACATAAGTAAAATGTTTTCTACATGATCCTTCTTAAACACAGCTCTCAGAAGACTGACAAGAGGAGGCTTTTTTAATGAAACACAATATAAACATATCTTTGGATGAATAAATATTACTAAAAGTAAACAGCTGGAACTTAGGAGGCTTGGAGAAAGCTAGATAAGTTTGTGTCATTTTGGTACACAGAAATAGAAAAACTCAGTTAAACTATACTTTAAGAGAGAAAATATTAATGTTCTTATCTGTAATATTTTGTCCTTAATCTCTTGAATTTGCTGAAAGTAGCAAGTGAGTTTTATAACAGCTAGGAATGGAATGTTTGTTGCCTGTATGATAAGAACAATGTTTTCTTTATTTAGGGAGTGACTTTCAAAATGTTTCCCAGTTGAATAACTTGGAACAGTTTCAGATAGAGTGCACAAGAGACAGCTAAAGACAGCTGGAGTTTCTTTATAATTTAGAAAACTGTCTATTTTTTCAGTCAAATGTTTTGTGTTACTAGGCAGAGAATCAACACTGATAAAATAATATTCAGATACAAATCACCTCAAACAGATATGACTAGACTAACTACACAAAGACTTAAGATAGAGCTTATTTTTTAGCATCTTTTTCTGTTTTTTCAACCAAAGGATCTTTAGAAATTTAAACATTGGTCTCACATTTATAATGAATGGTAATGTTTTGTTACTGAATTCAGTGAACTGAACCCTTGAAAAATAGCCCATTGCCAAGTAGTTCTTAAGTAAGGATTGTATCTATTTACTGAAAACCTTTTTCATATTCTTTATTCAACGTTGTACCTACAGGCTGTGATTATGATTCTGCAGTGCTGAGCTACATAAGAACAGAATTTTAAGATGTCTTTGCATTTTTTCTTTTTTTTTTTCCCCACTGCTTATAGACCCGGTGAATCTCTTTCTAAACACAAATGTCTTTTTCCTAAATCCTATGAGAAACTAAGGCATAGGAAAAAAAATTAATAATTGTATATTTTAAACTTTAAAATTCTGCAGTAAGATGCATATCTATTCACAGCTAGATATCTCAGTTAAAAAGTGCTATCATACTTAAACTGCAATTACAAAACACTGAAAGCTTGCAACGCTTTTCTCAAAGACCTACAAAATATCTAGAAAACCTCTTACTTCACTTTCAGAAGTTTCATATTTCCTTGAAAGTAAATTATGAATCCATTTATGTTCATTATTTAAGAATTAAAAATATTGGGACACTATATAAAAGTTTGTGTGATACTGAAAATAAATGCTTTTGAGTAACTGATGTGGTGTCATTCCTGTAATGGAAACAAATACCAAAAATGTAATGCTCTGCATACAAAATAGCATATATCTGCATGACTCACTTCAAAATACATGTCTTCAAAGAAGAAGTTTTGAAAAAAACCATAAATTCTAAACACTTATTGCATATTTGTTGACAAAGCATACCGTGAACCATTCAAAATCAAAATACCCTGTTAACATTTGGAATATATGGATAAGAGGCAGGATTATTTAACATGGGTTAAGCACTACGAGCATTCTGGCATATAAGTTTTTGTGGGAGCTTTCTTGTATCTACCAGCTTGCAAAATCATGTGTGGTTATATCCAGAATAATTTGTAAGATATGAATGGAATAGGATGCTTGGATTGAAAACCTGGATTTAATATCTAATCAAGATGACACTGAAACTATGAAGTCTCAAACTTGGGCCAGAGTTCTTCTGGGCAGGGATTTCCCCTCAGGACAAGTTTGTTTTCAGTTCTTACAAGGTTGTAATTGAGTAGACTAAAATTTATCTATTTTAAGTTCACCGACTCATAGAGTAGCCGAGATTGGAAGAGAGCTCTGGAGGTCATCTGGTTCAATGCCCTTGGTCATGCAGGGACACCTGGAGATAGTTGCTCAGGACCATGTCCAGATGGCTTTTGAATATCACAGAATCATAGAATCATTAAGGTTGGAAAAGACCTCTAAGATCATCAAGTCCAACCATCAACCAAATATCACCATGCCCACTAAACCATGTCCTGAAGTGCCATGCTTACATATTTTTTGAACACCTCCAGTGACGGTGACTCCACCACTTTCCTGGGCAGCCTGTTCCCTCAGGTGTAGGACTTTGCACTTCCCCTTGATGAACTGCATGAGATTCCTATATGTCCATTTCTCCAGCCTGTCAAGATCCTTCTGGATGGTAGCATAACCCCCTGGTGTATCATGTAATCCTCCCAATTTTGTGTCATAATTGAATTTGCTGAGGCTATGCTCTGTCCCATCATCCAGATCATTAATAAAGATTTTGAACAGGATTACTCACAGTATTGATCCCTGAGGTATATTGCCGGTTACTGGCCTCCAAATAGATTTTGTGCCACTGACCACCTCCCTTCGGCCCAGCTTTCAACCAGTTTTAAGTCCACCTCACTCTCTGCTCATCCAGCTCATACCTCACCAGCTTGTCTATGAGGATCTTATGGCAGAGAGTGTCAAAAGCCTTCCTGAATCCTAGGTAGACAATATCCACTGTTCCACCCTCATCCGTGAAACCAATAATTTAATCATAGAAGTTTATCAAGCTAGGGGTGAACACTGTCTGCATCTCTACTGCAATTAGGGTCTGGGGATTTTCAAGCTGCTGCCTAACACATGAGCTCCTACCTGTCTGCCTTTCACCTTCTCTCATGCTGGGCAGCCTGCTCACTTCATGCCATAACTCCTCCACTTAGTGGCACAGCTCTTCCAAGACAGCACACCTGCTGCAGGACAAAGGACCATGTCTCCTGGCACCAGAGAGAGTTGCTAGGCAGCCTGGGGCCTGCACTGAAGTTTCTGCCCTAACTCTAATACCTGTTGGGGAAACTCCCCTGTGGTATGTCACGACCACATGTGAGACTTACTATGGTACAATTTCAGCTAAGCCCCCTCTTCCTTGTGCTCTTCTGCACAATCTGCGATGTCTGTTGGCTGTGTTCTGGACCTGACTCTTATAGAGGCCTCTCTTGAGCACTGGCTAAAAGGATCCTTGAGCCTCCCTAATTAGATGGCAGCTGCAATGAAGGCTCCAGTCACCCTGGGTTAAGGACAGCTGATTGAGCTTGTTAGAAGCTGCTAGAGCTTCCTCAGGGTCACATCCTTGTAGTTCTCCTTACCTCATCATTACCTAGCAACATCAGACACTCTCTCAAGTTTCTCAGAAGGTTTCTCTGCCCAGTGATCCTGGACTTGTGTCCAGAATGTCCAAAATGTCCTAAAGCAGAACCCAGAGACTGCTGCACAAACTTATGCATCTGTTGGTTGCCTCTGTTAGCTGCACTCTGGGAGCTATAATCTATTCTCGGTTCAATTATTCTCCATCATTATTAAATATTTAAGCTGACAATTTTCTTGCAGTTCTTCTTCACAATGACAATGTTTTCCTTTCCTGTGTTTCCTGAAAAGAACTCTCAGTTCTCAGGCGTTCACAGGCTAATTCAAAAGCTGTCAAATAACTACTCAAGCACTTAGACAACAACAACTTTTTAATTTAATAGAAGTTTAAATTAAATGCTGAAATTATAGGAAAAGACTAACAACAATGTTGCTACTTCAGTTTTCCAAAGGCAGTAATAATTAACATATTATCGAATGCAAGGATCTGTTGTAAATTGAAATGGACCAAATTCTAACCCATGCCAATAACACATCAAGGACTTCGGAAAAAGAATTATGTGAAAGTGAATGATATTAAGACCATAGCAACTTCACCTGCACCCTTCCATCAAAGAACATAAAACAAAGATCTTGAAAGTCTACAGAAACAAGGTCATACCTGATACCATTTGTTTATGCAAATGACCAGCTACTACTGCAGAACTGCATAATGAGCTAATGAAGTTGCTCACATCTGCCAGCCTGGTGGAAATAGCTTTAAAAGTACGGAAGGGTGTGCAATGAAAACAGCTAGTTGTGTTGGTGTCAATTCTTGGGACTTTGGTGAGCAAAACTGATCGCTCATATCCTGTATTCTACTGTTACATGTACAAGTTCTGTCTTGCTGTCACTGAAGGAAATTGTAGCTTAGTATTTGGTGTAAGGCTTGGTTGATTGAGTTTGCTCTTAGTTACCCACCATTGAGGACTGTTTGTTAAAACTGATGGAGAGATAATCTAAAAATGTTCCTAGTACTTTTGATTTCATTTTCTTTAACCTTTCTTTCCTTGTTACTAATTCTGTGTAGTCTGTAGTAGTTACAGAGCAATTACTTACAGAGGAATGGCAATGGATATCAGTTACAATTTAGCAGTACATGGTAATAAATACTGTAATGATCAGAACACTTACCATTTACAATTTTGAATACGTAGCAACATCCAGTCTGTTTGTGCTTTGGCTTGGTTCTGGTTGTCACAGGTTTGAATGCAGATAGATGATCTACAAAAGGAACTCTATTCTAGACAGGAGTTGAAGGTGCTGGTATCTCACAGTGAGGCGTATAAGTGAGCAGTGAAGTGAGAGAACTGGAAGGAACTTGGTGTTGCTTCAAAGTCTATGCATTGGGAAACTGAAACTTTAAGTGTTCAAATGTCTAATTAAACCAAAATGACAAAAATTTTCTTCTTTCAGGAAGTCAAGGGTCAAGATAAGGACAGCAAAAGATCAGTCAGCAGTTACCGTCATGGGCAAAACAGACTTGACTTGGGGAAATTAATTTAATTTATTACCAATCAAATCAAAGTAGGATAATGAGAAATAAGACAAAATCTTAAAAACACCTTCCTCTACTGTCTCTTCTTCCAGGCTCAACTTCACTCCTGATTTTCTCTACCTTGTCCCCCCTCACTCGTGCCAGGGGATGGGGAATTGGGGTCACAGTCAGTTCATCACACGTTGTTTCTGCTGCTCCTTCCTCCTCAGGTCGGGGACTCCACACACTCTTCCCGTGCTCCAGCAAGGGGTTCCCCCCATGGGAGACGTTTCTCCACGAACTTCTCCAACGCGAGTCCTTCCCACAGGCTGCAGTTCTTCATGAACTGCTCCAGCTTGGGTCCCTGCCACGGTGTCTAGTCCTTCAGGATCAAACTGCTCCAGTGTGGGTCCCCCATGAGGTCACAAGTCCTGCCAGCAAATGGCTCCAGTGTGGGCTCGTCTCTCCATGGGTTCACAGGTTCTGCCAGGAGCTTACTCCAGTGTGGGCCTCCCATGGGAGCGCAACATCCTTCAGGCATCTACCTGCTCCAGTGTGGTGTCCTCCAGGGGCTGCAGGTGGATATCTGCTCCACTGTGGACCTCCATGGGCTGCAGAGGGACAGCCTGCCTCACAATGGTGTTCACCATATGCTGCAAGGGAATCTCTGTCCCAGCACTTGGACCACCTCCTGCCCCTCCTTCTTCACTGACCTTAGTGTCTGCAGAATTGTTTCTCTCACATATTCTCACTCTGCTCTTCAGCTGCAGTTGTGCATGTTTTTTTCCCCCTTCTTAAATATGTTATTCCAGAGGAGCTACTGTCACTGATGGGCTCAGCCTTGGCCAGCGACAGGTCCGTCAGAGCTGGCTGGCATTAGCTCTATCAGATCATGGGGAAGCTTCTAGCAGCTTCTCACAGAAGCCACCCCTGCAGCCCTCTCCACTACCAAAACCTTGCCAGGCAATCCCAGTACAGGTACACAATGGAAAAATTGGCAAGGATTTTATCTCTCAAAGTGTCTTTCACTTAAATTTCAGTTTCTGTCTTGTTGCATGACATCAGTGTTTAAAAGTAGATATTTTCAGTGAGATTTATGTCTTGGTAGAAATTTAGAGTTATGAAACACTTGCAAGAACCCATAGCTGAGGTAGGAGTTTTTTTAGTAGAAATGAGGCAAATCTCATTGAAGTGAAGAGATTTTTAAAAACTTTGATAACTTCCCTTCCCTTCCCTTCCCTTCCTTTTTTTCCTTTACTTTCGTTTTCTGTGATTTTATTTCATTAAATTAATATTTTCTGGTAAGCAGTTGCTTTGAGCTTCACAAATATATTTAAAGGATTATAGTGTGTTGCTCTGACGCACAAATTATTTCTACCTGCCCTTCCCTTCCCTTCCCTTCCCTTCCCTTCCCTTCCCTTCCCTTCCTTTTTTTCCTTTAATTTTGGTTTCTGTGATTTTATTTCATTAAATTAATATTTTCTGGTAAGCAGTTGCTTTGAGCTTCACAAATATATTTAAAGGATTATAGTGTGTTGCTCTGACGCACAAATTATTTCTATATAGTTACTTCTGAAATAAACTTTCACTGAAATAATAGGAATCGTGTGAAGAAATATTCTAAACGTGTTCTTAAAACCTAGACTAGAATGCACATTGAGTACCTAAGTGCAAACACTCTATATCCCATTAGTACTCTGCAAGTCATTCAGTTATTTTGCTATTAATATCTTTAGGAAGAAAATGAATACTATGAAACAGTTGGCTCTGCAGCTGATCAGTTTTGCTGTTAATGTGTACTGATGTCAACCAGTTGCAAGAAAGCAAAGGACAACACAAAGACCAGATGCCAAACAATTTGCACTCCCTGTAGTGAGGCAATTATTCCCTTGGAGGCTCTTATCAACTTTATAGCATGAATTCTGCACAAGCTTCAAATGTACTTACCGCTTTCTACTGCATTACTGGCACTGTAGTTAACACTATGGATACAAATTACAGAGGAAGAGAGCTGAAACAAGTCTGTATCACAGACATGGAAATTAATAGACCACCCTGCTTATGTCAAATTCCCAGTTCTGAGAACAGTTGCAGTTTCAGAAATGCAAATATGTGCCTATGGGGAGTGGGAGTGGAATATATATATAAGAACAAATTATTTAATATTAAAATAACCAACATTCGGAAAAAAACTCTTGCTCAAGAAGTACAAAATGATACTTGAGGATCACAATGTTAAATGAAGAAACATAATCCCCTAGAAGGAAATAATGTAATTCTGAACTTGTCAAACATATTTCAGAAGGCAGAAGATCACTTTAGTTTCTGCTTTTTCTTGCTGAAATGTAATCAGTGTGGCACCTTAGCAACTGCAGTTACATAGCTTTATGTTTGAGAGTACACCTATAGGAAGTTTTTCATGTCTCTGGTCTAAACATGATATTAATTGAGTTGCAAAGACATATTCCTGGGATATGACTGTGAATAGATCACATTAAACATAGCAAAATGTGATAAACCCTTGCTGAGTTTACTGCTTATCATGACAAAAAAACCACAAAGTTTTTGCTAAGTGTGTTTAGTTTATGAAATTCACAATCAAAAAATTCTTATTTTTTATTAATTTCCTTTTTCCTTTACATTTTTAAGAGTGAAAATTGTGTGATTTAATACAATTTATTTAGTTATTTATCAATCTGTATTCTTGTATTTTTGAGAAGCTAGGATTTATATGTGCTTTTTCTTCTTGCATTTTTGTTTGAATCCAATACAGATTATATTGGGTATTTGTTCAGAAAGGATACCTAATTTGTGTGTGGCACCTAATTGCACATGTAAACGTGTGCTGAGACAACCAGCTGTCCATATTTTCCGCTCAATTACACTCACATAACTTCATTGTAGTGACAAAGATGTAACAGAATGTAACAGAAACAAGATTTTACTTACTGTGTGATAAAGATTCATTCTTGTCAATAAATATTTGCAGACTTGGTAGGCACAATTTTAAACAATGCCTGGCTGAATATTAGACTGCATTTCTTGATTTTTCCCATTTGTCTTGAGTGTACTTCAACTTTAACTCAAGCATTGACTCACATAAGTGCCTGAAATCAGAAATGTAATATCATAGCTGTTGAATTTTGTCTCAACAGCCCATCCTCCACAAAAACAGACCTGGGTTGTAACTCAAGGCAGTGGAGGTTGTTAAACCCTTCTACAGTAGTAAACATGCTGTTCACACAATGACTAAAAGAGCAGTTACTTCAGGATCCCAATATTTAGTCCCCTGAAAACAGAAGTATTAGCACCATGAAATGAAATGCATGACCCCTGTAAAATCTGTCTACTGATTTTTTTTTTTCCAGAACTGAGAACAACAGAGCTAGACAGTGCTAGAGAGTCAGTGTGAAAATGTAAGCTGGAATATTTAAGCCTGAGATAATAAATCTTGTGCAGCTTGAACTATATAGCTTCCAGACCTCCATTAATACATCTGTGCTGGATTTCCTCTGGGGAAACAGGTCTGCCTCTGAGCAGAAAACACAGTTGTTTTACAGTGATTGGATTATTCAAAGCAATATTCATTTCGAAGGACCAATTCAAATATTCAATTTAAAATAATGCAACCAAAAAACCCAATCAACACTGTTGCTGTTACTGTTTTCCACTGAATGCTGTAGTCACATCTGGTGAAAAACCTGTTTTCTACAATGCAATTTGGAGGTCTTGGTCAAGTATCTGTTTACATTAATTCAACGTTTAAATTCCCAAAGCTTGAGATTTCTGATCAATATCTGCTGCAATGTCCTCCAAAACATATTTTTCTCTTTACAAACATCCAGAGTAATATTTTCCATTTTCGTATTCCATACTTATCTAAAAAATTCTCTTTTACTGAATCCTCTTACCTTTCTCTCTTCCCCCCAGAACTATGTGCCTCCCTCACAATGCTAAAACACAGTAATTTCATAAACCAAGAACATTCTAAAAAGTAAAATATTTTAGTTACTAAATGATACATGATCATTACAAGAGGATTAAAGGAGAAAGTGAGGGCTATTAAATTCTCAATAAAGAGTCACATAAAGTCACAATACATGTTTAGCAGTATCAGGAAAGTGAATCAAGACATATATATCAATCAACTTTATGCAATTCAATCAGAGAAAGGTAGTTCCCCAGGATCCTGCAGTACCACTATGAAATCTTGAAAAACATTTTTAGCTGACACATTCTTATCATCAGCAATTCTTTTGAATGTTGAATAATACTTACAGCATTTTATATAATTTTGCTTATTCATAACTCTATTTGAATCATTTGTTATTAAGCCCTCTTAAGACAGAAAATGTATAAATAAATTTAAATCTGCATCTGCAAAGTAATCGACAGCTAAGCTAAAAAACCCCTAAAAATTTTCCTCTGTGAAAAAGAATACACAGGTGAAAAAGATTCTTCCTTCTATCATCCAGTACTCTCCTATATAAAGAGCTAAAGAGTGCTGGGAGATAGGTGGGAGAGTTACACCTCATCTGAAATAGAACAACATTTTTATTAAAGTAATCTGTAGAATATAACATACGTTAGAAACACAGACTGATAACTGATAACCTTGCTTCCTTATTTCTCCTTTCCCCTACTATCTCTAACTTTTTGTCCCTTCCAAAATTAAAAAAAAAACACTTAGGAATCCATTTGTACTTCTGGTTACTTAGCTCAGCAATTTACAGGTGAAAAATTAAAGCTTACTTTTAGCCTACAAAATAAAATTTTTTCCTTATTGTGTGAAAGTCTTCAAAAGCCCTCTTCATGCCAAATTTTTCCAATATCATGTCTGATTATGTCCTTCAGGCTTTTTTGCTTCTGTGGTCAGCAACAGATCTCTATACATTAGATGTGTGTTTAAGGTTTGGATGAGTGGGATACACAGTGTTTGTGCTCGTACTCTGCAGAATAGGATACATCTGAAAAAGGGACCAGGAATTGAGCTTGCGATAAACCTCTGGTCATCCACAATACTAAACAGCTTTCCCTCTGGCTTTGTTTTGAACCAGTTCAGCTAGCTGTGACATTTAAGTTTACTATCATTTGGGGTTGTTGCATCAATCACCTTGTATATCACTCATTTCTTGCATCTTGTTTCTACACTTTGAAGCCATCATTCTGGAGACAGATTATTCCAAATTTAAGATAGAAAACATGGACCAGGTTTGGCTTCCTCCACTGTCCAATAATCCTCCAGAATTTTGTAGAGTAGAGAGGACAAGACCTGAACAGTGTGGACATGAGTCAATACATGTCACGACCTCTGTGACAGGGACGTATCTCAGGTCCTCTTTTACTTGATGTTAAGACATATCCATCAAGTTTGATGCTACAGGGCTTGCAGTGTCTCCTAGCAGGAGCTAAGACTTTTATTTCCTAGGGGCTTCCATGACAACTGAGATTATTCACCAAGTATTGATGTTATGATGTCTTTATAGAACAGCAGATTTTTGCCTTGGTGATAATATCCTTCCTAATAATTAATTAATTATTATTCTTTTCTAATGAAAATTACATGAATTAGCAAGTATTTCATAATCTAGCATAGTTAGTAGTCATCTGTTATCTCAGATGCCAACTTTTTGTCTGATTTCCAACATTACTGGTAAGAAATATTTGCAAGAAACATGTTCATTCTTTCAGTTACACCACAATGAGATTGATATCCTATTGACCTGTCTTAGCATGGTTGCCGAAAATCTCTCCACCAGAGCAATATCCTGGAATTGCAGTTGTAAAGATGAGAAAAAGAAGAAAGGTTCCCATTTTAGGGGAATTAAATTGATACAATATTTTAGAGTATCTAAATAGATTAAATAACATATTTATGTGTAAATAAATTCACACTGAAGCCTTTTTGACAGGTTTGCTTACAAACAATATTGTTATCACCTGCATACTCAAAGTCTAGACATCATCTGTTTTCCTCCCTCTGGTAATGAAATAATTCATCCTTAGGCTTTGCTCAGCTATACCCAAATACTAAGATTAGGATCTTTCTCTTCACTATGGCTGAAGTAGTATGTACTTTTTCAGAAGTGCAGTCTCTGATGTGGACTGCAAACTCTTTGTAGCAAGTGAATACATATCTCCATCCTTGACTGGGCTACCCCAACCATGGTGCAGACACATACCATGACTTTATACCTGGAACAGAAAATGCATAATTGTGAAAAAATGGCCAAAATCTCTAGAACACTAGCTACAAAAGTGAGCTTATTGGGTATAGCATAGGTTGAAAGTGGTACACAGAAAGTTGAAAAGACTTGCTTTGGGAAAACAAACAAAACTAACCAAAACATGCAAATAAAATCTTTACAGTATACAAAGTGTTGAGGAAAGACAACAAAACAAACAAAAACTACATTTTCTTTCACCTTTAATGAAGAAAAATGTATGAGTTAGTGAAAATCATAACAAGTTTTACTAAATTAGGAAACTGCTTGACCAAACCACCAAGAACTCCTATTTTATATCAGACTACTGCAGCGTTTCAAGACAGCTGTAGTTCATATATACCATGTTCAGGGATATATGAACAAGTTCATGGGCCAGCTTCCCATTTGGATTGCAATTTCTAGTAAGCTCCCCTCCTAGTGAGAGCTGAGGTGAGGGTAGAGATTTGCATCACTTCTGTTTACCACAAAGGATAGGAAGCAAGGACTACAGGAAAGAAAAAATGCATATTAACATAAAGCATTACCTTAAAAGTGATTTTTAAATACTCCATAATTTTGGAGTGAAAATTTTAACCTTATTTTTTATATACTCCCAAATCTAAGCCTCATTCCCAATGTAGAATGTAACCCCAAAACCTCAATCTTCATGTCATTTTCAATACTTATTTTTGGTATATCTATTCATAAAGTAAAATGATACCCATCTTCTGTGAAAATCAGCACCTTCCTTGGTCGTTTTTTTAACATTTATCACAGAATCATGGGTTGTACCATTTTTAATTTGGCTGAAACAACAATCTGTTGAATAACCTGAAGGCTAGTCTCAGAGCTGGACAAAGATCTTAACAAGAGTCTCATGTAGTATGTTATTAAAATGCCACCAAGGGCTGGTTTCAGAAGTTAGGTGATTCTTTGACATTCCATGAAAGTTCAGTAAATCTCCTAGAGTCATGTGAAATTTTTTGTCTGAATCTTTGGACATAAATTTCATCCCGAGTATGCAATCTATATCAATAGGGAATATTTTCTCATTCAGCTCCAGCCTTACTCATGGTCTTGACATATGTATTCATAGGAAGCTGATTTATTTTTTTACTTATTCTTTCCATGTAGTCTTTGTTATCTTCTTCTATTTCCTTTATACTTTATATCCCTTGCTATAAATAAAATGCTGGTTTTGTAGCTTATTCTTCAACTGTAACACCTCTGGTCTCCCTCCAGTGAAATGTTTGCTGTCAAGAGGAGTCGAGGGTATTCAGCTCTTCACAGGATCAGTCAGTATCTTAGTTCTCAAAGGCAATGCATTTCCTAGGCAGTTAAAATACTAAACCTGTGTAAATCACAGGCAGCAGAGAAAGAAAAAAGAGGTGGAAAAAGTTTAATTCTGGAAGATATGTAATTGGAAGTCTCTGCAAATTTTTGTAAAAGACTTTGTGCCTGAGAAGTGTCCAGGCATCATTAGCAGTAGCAGACGTTGACAGACATGTCTGAGCTAGTCTACCTGACATTTTAGTGGCATTTTTCCTTAAGCATGATATTTATATTTTCAAAGCAGCCTCTCCCACACAGTCCTATAAGTCATGATCAAGACAATGCCTTAGTTGTCCACACATCTGTTCTGTGCTCTTTCATTCCTATGTATGACATATTTGCCGTCATTGTTGATTAAAATTCCGCGATTGGCAGGGCATTCTGACCTTTGTATCAGTGTGGCAGAAACTTATTCTAATTAAGAGCTTTCTACCAATTAGCTCCATACATTTTTAATCTCTCACAGTGTAGCAGGACTTGGGGGTACTCTAATAAAATCCATAACTTTGAAAATCTATTCAGAATTTGGGGTAAAGGGGGATTCAATAACAATAAAACAGTTTTCTTCTGTTTTCCTGTCCCTTAAAGAAGTAAGTAAACTTTAATTCTGTGACTCTCATTCCCTGCAAATGCTTTGGTATTCAGCTAGAGTAGCTGCACTTCTTTAGGGCAGTGTTATTATACACAAGCCTTTCCCTATATTTATATCTTGATATCTTCACTGAATTGAAGGAGGTCACACAAAGGAACAAAGCAATACAAAACTTCATGTAATGCCATTATGAGGGAAGATCTATACCTGTTTCCATGTAGTCATTGGCAATACTTCACAATAGCTTTACTAAGCTAATACCTACTGTTTTTCAGTGCATTATGTGTAACAGTAGGAAACATTAACAAAAAGACTCCTATAGACCTGGCTCATGAATTTGAACAGCAGGAAATGTTTCCTCCTACTCGTTTTGTATCAGCACTGTAATTTCTGTTGCATGTGTTTCAGTAGGTCCTAAATCATGAAAAGGACTTCAAGACCTGGCTTCATATAAAAATGTCACCATTGAAAGAAACAGTTATGGCAGAGTTATGGCATCTGTATTCCCAAGAAACCACTACGCATGATGGAGCCCTGCTTCCCTGGAGATGGCTGAACCCCTGCCTGCCCATGGGGAGTGGTGAATGGATTCCTTGCTTTGCTTTGCTTGCGTGCTCAGCTTTTTCTTTACTTATTAAACTGTCCTTATCTCAAACCATGAGTTTCCTCACTTTTACTTTTCTGATTCTCTCCCCCATCCCACCGTGGGGGAGTGAGCGAGCGGCTGCATGGGGCTTAGTTGCTGGCTGGGGCTAAACCATGACAATTACTAAGTCTCCCTCATGCAAAGAATGATCTAATCATAGAGATATAGGATTACTCTTAAGCTCTCTCTTTGACATAAAATTTTTTTAGTCAGAAACATTTTTGTTGGATAGATTAGAAGAGCTCCATTACAAGTCTCTATGTCTCAATAGATAGGTGATACATATTCAAATCCTTCCCAGATAGTTGGGGTTTGAATTCTGAAGGACTGAACACCATGTTAGTATTCAAGATGCTGCATAAAAGTCAGAGCATTACACATCAGTTTGGATGTATCTTCTAGCCACCCTCTCTTTCCTCTAACAGACCTATAATAAAAAAAGTAACCTCATCTATAGCTTTGTCAAGAGTCTTCTATAACTGCTATGTAGCTAGTGTGATCGGAGAATATTCATTAGACTGAGATCCTTATGGGACCCTGTGGAGAAGAGTTAAGCTCCTGCCTAAGCTTCAGTTGTGTGTAGGTACTGAACTTCCAAGACCGGGGAAGGTTTGAACACATGCAGAAATGGAATACTATGCAAGGGCAAAACTTTTATCAAGCAACGATTCCTCAAGGCACCTCCAGAGCAGGGAGATAATGTTGAACAAGGAGGTTTTGGATTGCACTACTGGACCTATGTAATTTAAATTCTATTTCGGGTTGACTAAATCCTAGTTCCAGATAATCCTAGTTCCATTTTAAATAAGGTTTTATTTACTTAACTTTTTTATTTTCCACAGGACATGTACTTTAGGCTATTTCCTCAAGGGGCATAGATTTCATCCATTTTTAATCAAAAGTGTTTTCTTGTGCTCCTTTTTATTTTTCCAAGTTTAGTTCAGTTTATTAGTTACAAGACAGTAGGTGCATGAAGCAAAGTGAAAGACAGACTACATTATTGTTCATTGTGTATTGGCAGTACACCAAGGAACAGTAATTAAATAAGCAGCGCTAGAATCCAGCTACAGTAAGCACCTTAGGCAACAACTTCTAAGGCTGAGCTACAGCTCTTAGGAAGGCCATAGTCTAGAATATAGGGTTATATTATATGACTAAATGCAAACATGAATGGGTATGTCCTTGTGAAGGGAAAGCAGAAATAAAGAGGAGAATAAAATTCTTAAATTAACCTTCAGTATGTTTACTTCTAGTGGTGGATGTCAGTGGAAAATATATTGTAACATAACTTTTAGTAAAGAACTAGGGACACAGCTGAAAATATAATTCCAGTTATATTTCTCCTTCCTGTTTTTCTGCCTCTCTCCCCTTGGTCTTCAATATAGTTTCAGAAAAACACCTTCTTTTCTTTATCAATCAGAGAATCCATGCCATGCCAAAAGATTTTTAAATTAAGGCATATATATGCTTATAAGTAAGAGTAATTTAGTCCCATCATGAATGAAAGTGAACTTGCCCATCACGAGATGATGGTCTTCTACTTTGATGATAGTTTATGTTACTTAACAGGGCCTAGCCTAAAGGTATGGGGCAACATTTGTTATTTGTCTTGGTCCACACTTTTCAAACAATTCTGAAATAATATGTATGGAAGTTGCAGCACTGCATCAGAAATGCATAGCAAGAGTGACATGCTTATGGAATAAAGAGCTTTTTTTTACTGCATTTTCAAGTTTCTCTGTTGCATTTTGTGTCCATGGCTGTGTATCAATTGTTTTTTCCTCCCTCTCTTTCTAGTAATTTATCACATATGCAGCACTTCACTACATAAAGCAAATAAAGAACGTTACTCAGGATTTAATTTTCAGCAAATGCATTTTCTCAGCTTAGTTACCTCCAAAATTCTCAACCTATTACATTGCTTTCTCATGGGCATGTGAGAGTTTGACCTCAGAATCAGAATACATCATATTGTCTAATTCATCAGTAGTTTCATTTTGACCAGATTCTTATAGGAGTTGGGGAAGACAGATAGAGATGATAGAGAGAAAAGAGTGAAAATGTTCTAGTGCCAGATGGGCTGGGTCACTAAGCTGAAGCAGTCTGCAACAACTGAAGTTAATAAGGTCAAGAAACTGGAAAGGGAATTTCATATGAGGGACACTAATCTTTCGGCAGCAAAAAACTCTTCTGGAAGCAGCAGACTTTTGGAGCAAAAGCTTTTGGGAGTTTGGAAAAATCTTTCTTTTTTTTTTCTTTGCTTGCATTGGAAATGCTTTAAAATCCTTGGCTGTTGGATGTGAGGGAGATGAAGAAGCAGGCTCTATTGGTGTGTGATTGATAGTCTAGCTGAATGAGGGTCTAAGACGTACGTAAACAATAAAGGTATTATTTACCTTTTCCTTTAGCTAGGGTATGATTCCTACACCACTTCCTTCATTTGAAGGAAAGGAAATGTCAATGAATAGAGCAAATTAAAAAACTCATAATTATAACATAAATACTAAGGTACTTCTCATTTTCCCATGATCAAAGTTGTGAGGTGTTTTTTGGTTTTCATTTTTTCCAGTTCCATAATCTTGATGGAAAAGGCATATAGAATTAATAGTACACAAAACTAGACTTCAGGCAAAATGCTACCCAATTAATAGAACCAAGAGTCAAGGATATGTGCCAGTGATAGTCTTAACAGAGGAAATATAGGCAAGGAAGAACTTCATCTCCCAGGCACTTGACTTCAACCTTGTGCAAATCTTCAGCTTGAAAAGAAAATCAGACATGTTCTTTGTGATGTTTCCTTTTTGTGAAATCTAAGAATACATATAGACTCTATTAATCTGATGCAGATCCAAAATGAGTACAACTGTAACTTTACTAACAGAGTCAAGGGTTAGCAGACTCGGTTTTGAGATGGTTCTTGTTAAATAAAGTGAAAACAAAACATGTTCTAAGCTGCTATAATTAAAACATAATAATAGAGAAATGAAAGAGAGGTATTTAAAATCCACAAGAAATAAATGTATACTATCGCATTTGGGTAGTAGAGATCTAGATGCGTATTTTGATGACCAAATTGTGTCCAAAATCCAGAGTGAAATTAAAGTATGAATAGTATCCCTGTGTCCCCTTTTCCTCTCGTCTGACACAGGCAGAGGCTGCAATGCACTTTAAACAAAAGACAATGTGAAATGCTGCAGCACATGTCAAAAGATAAATTGAGTCTTGAGTAGGGAGATGCAACTGAGAGAATGAGGAAGCCGGGTTCAAACATGAGATTCTGTGTACCAATAATGTGAGGTCCACTAGTGAAAACTCATGGGTGCCAGTGATTCAGAGATGCCAGCTTGGAGTTTCTTGCTCTTGTGTGTCAAATGTCATCAACCTGTATTGAGAGGAGGTTTTATCAGGAAAAGCAATAGACACATTTAAGTCCATTGCCTTTCTGGGACTAATCATAACATTCAACTCTGTGTCAAGAGGTGCAGTCTATAGGAATAGTTCTGAGGATCACATTTTGAAAATTTGCTTGAGAAACCGTTCTAGCCTTATCCCATGTGCAGGTGGGATATGATCCATTTCTTATGTTAACTATATGGGATAATGAATCTGACTCAGTATCAGCTTCTTTTTAGGATCATTGCTTCTCCTCCAGAATAGTCTGTGAGACTTCAAATTTTGACTCGTGTATAGTCACTGCTATGCATAGCTTTGCTGGTATGAAAACTGCTGCAGGCTGTTGGACACAACACTGGACTTTTGGCCAGAGGAGCTATAAACTCTTCCTTCTTCTGTGTTTATGGCATGGATTATCTGTCATTTTATTGGCATAAAGCAAATATTCCATGTAGGTAATACAACACCTTCAGCTGATTTTAATACTCTTCAGACTAACAGAAGAGGGATAGTCTCCTTCAACTATGTGGAAAGATCCCTTTTTTTTTTAAATAATTTAGGCAATTCATTCTTCCAGTCAGAGCACCTTGTGTCCTTGGTTTACTGCTGAAATGTTTGCAATAGGATAGGAGAAACTATGTTGTAATATAAGAACATTTCAGCTCCTAGGAGGTAATTTTGCAAAATGTTTTTATTAGAAAACAGATTTTTAAATAAAACAATCTCAATTTTTTAGAAAAAATAATTAAGAAAATGAACTGAGTTTCATTTTAGTTTTGCTTTTACTTTCAAAAGAACAATGTATTTTAAATAATTGCTATGATTTAAAAATCAAGGAGGTAAATAAATTAACAACATTGCCAGACTCTGAAAAGCCAAATTAAATACCGTTTTAGTATGATTTAAATACAATTATTTGAATGATAACTTAAAATTTTTAGATAATATAAACTTCTGCTCTTTTTTTTTCAAAATGTTAAGATTACAGGTTGCATGCGTAGACTTTCTTCAGAATTTGCTGGGAGATAATACTCAACCACAAGTGCAAAGAAAATTAATATTCTTTGAATATACATTTTTATAGAAATCCACAAGAAAGCAGAACCAGTCATGAAAAATTCTAATTGAAATTAGAATTTAAATGTAATATCCATTGTATCAGTAGCAGATCCACAAACAGTAATATCATTGTATTTTCATTATTTTCAAATAGGGATCTGATATTTCTTTCTTTTTTTGTATACAATTCACATATAATTTAACTTCATAGATCTGACTGTATTTTTCATAAGTATTTTACTAAATGGTACCTTTAGCTGTCCTTTGGATATTCACTTACACACTCTAAACAGGTCTACTTGAAATTAAGATGCTAAAAAAATAGCTATTCCAAAGCTGTTTCATTGTCAAAGAAGTTGTCTTAGGGAAAAAAATCTGGATACATAACAATTTTGTAAAAATTGAAATTACATCAAATAAGAACTTCAAGGAGAATGAAGTATATGACTGCTTTATTTAAAATTCTTCATCTTTTAAATGAGCACTTTGAAGCTATTAGCTTACATCTGTATGATTTATTCAAAGTGAAGGATACTCCTTAATCTCCACAAGTCAAAATAATAATAATTAAAAGAGGTTAATAATACCTGGTTTAAGTTTTCTGTTTTTTAATAACCTTCCATTCCTATACTACTTTTTAACTCACAGCTGGCTGAAGAATCATCATCACTACAATTTATTTGCAAAATTAGTGCTCAGAAAAAGTTGATCACTGTATGCTTCCATTACCTTGAAGGTTTATGAATTCCGTTTACGTGCTTAACTAAAATTTTGACATAAACCTTCACCATGCATTTTTAAAGTTACATATAAAGCACTAGGTTTATAAAACTTGGTATCAATTTCTAACTGGACTATCAAGACTGATCAATGATAGTTTGAAGCAAGAAACTCATAGGACTTTAGTAGTATATTTCAAACAAAAAAAGTAGCATTCCAGATACAATTTGAATAGATAGTACCAATTGCTTTTTCATTATGGTTCAGAAACTGTTCTCTTAGTAAATTCTTGGAGGAAGATCTTTAGCTCTTAGTTAGGTCACCCATCCTTGAAAAGATAGAAGGTGTTGTTAACTCTCCTCCTTCATCCAGGCTATGAATTAATGTAAGTAATATAGAGATTTCTGTTGAAATGAATGGGAGATTGTAATGATTTAGGAAGGAGGGGTTCTTGCTGACGTCTGTAAGGCCCTGTTATTTCCCATAATTAGTACTCTGATATGGCTGAGGAATTGCTGTCCATGTATTGGTCTATGCATCCATTCTCATGTTTTCAGTAAATATTTTAAGGAAAATACTAAGCTATTAAACTGGATTCTTTTCTAGCTTATACTAGCTCTTTCAACTCCATATTCTTAGACCCCCAAAATTGTGCTAAATCCCCAGTAAATATGTGGTATTTAAATCAAAGTTGTATGGTACAATTAGTCTTTTCTTCCACTAAAAAACAATTCTACTCAAAAACAGTAGAATTCTTTTGTAATTTACACTCTCAAAAACAGTAGAATTCTTTTGTAATTTACTGCCCTTAAATTTCCTGACTACCTGACATTGCCTGAAATTCTGCAAATTCTTCAGACAAAGAGCAGTCATACTAAGTTGTCTGCAGTAATCTCCCACCTTTCTGCAATCATGTAATTGCCTTCTGAATGCTTTCCAAGCAGTGTTCAGAATTGACTATTGATCTATGTTAAGGGTGAACAGCACACATACTGTTAAGCTTGTCTTTCCTGAATTTGTGAACCAGTGTTCAGTATTAACCCCCACTTTGAAGTGGAGCAAGCCCACTGTGCCTCTAAGAAAATCTACTTCTTCACTGTACTGCTGGTGTTTTCATACGTGGCACAGTTCTCAGGTCAACTCATGCTGGTTAAAGTTATCAGCCCATATAGATACAATCCTTAAGACCCATAACCATGGAACATTTCTCTGTGTATTCTGCATCAGCAAGGGCTTCAAAATAGAGTTTCTACAGCTGAATTTCTCCAAGGCACTTTAAGGAAGTAAAAAATCTGATTTCTGTTGAATTCCAATAACGTCTCAGCACTTAACTATCCTGTATTCCTTGAAACTCCCTATCTTAAATACCTCCCTTTTTAAAAAACGGTGCATCAATTATCCTTTCAACTCCATCACGATGTCTGGGGGAAAAAGAGGGCATTTATTTTAAGTGGATTCTGTTGGGACTGATACTCTGGCTCAAGAATTGGATATTAGATATCAGATACTTCACAGGAAGAAGTAATAGCCTCTGGAGAGAGCAGTTCTGGAATAACTCACTCAGAGGAACCTCCCCTGCATTTTCTCCACCAATTAGCAGTTGTCTTGCACTTTCTGATATGAAAAACTGTTTTCAAAATTTGAAAGAAAAATAACATTTTTTTGATAAAATTCTTGGGTTTTCTTTTTTCTTATCTGTGTATATTTCTACCTTTTGAATAATTTCCAGCTCTTGGTCTCAGTGGTATTATGTGGCAATTAGCAAATTAAATAATTTTATCTTAGGCAGAACCATCATCACAGAGTAACTAAGTACATTAATGAACACATTTTGACAAGATACACAGAAGACCTCTATGATGTACAGAAGCAGAATCTCTATTTTTCACATAGAGGACTGGGGCACATAGATCCTCACTAGTCTGCAGGAAATTGATGGAAATTATAAGCACCTTTGAGGGTCTGGAACAAAGAGATTAAATTACTTGCTCAAGGTCATTGCTCAAGGAGTTTGTCAGTGAAAAAATAATTCCTGAAATCCACAAGTGTCTTTTGACTTCATCTCTAGGTTGTGTTCTCCTCTATTTTTCGGACTAAGGCAGGTGAAATGAATAGAATACTCTGGGTAATATCTTGTTGCAGACTGCTCAAACAATGGTATCATAGTTCTTTATACTACTCCTTCATTTAGGGACTAATGAGGACAGAACTCCAAAAATATGCAGTCGTGACACCAAATTCTTTATCCAATGGATGTATATTTGAAGAAGCTAGAGCTGCCCCCTTTGTCTGTACGTCAGTCAGGAACCTCAAGGGAAAAATAAGGAAAACGCCATGTCACATCAAGACGAACACTCAAGGTAGTGAAATGGTTCAGAACAAAGATCTATAGTCCTTAAAGTTCCATACTTTAAAAGTGAACACAATACAAACATGCATCAGCTGTAACATGTGGTAACTGTAGTGAATTTACATAAGGTAGGAAATTCACTAGGGCTTTTCTTGAAGCTTCCAAGGGAGACTTGCGAGGACAATCCATTCACTCTTCAAAAAGTGAAGTATTTGAGATGGGATTTTTCAAGAAGTGTAAAAGTAGGCACTGATAATATACTGGAATTCAGTGGAAAATGGATTTCTGTTTTAAGAAGGTGTCTTTTTAAAAGCTCAGTTGCAGAACTGCATTCTGGAGGCATTACCAAGGTCTGAAGGACAGGTTAAGAATGTGGAAGTGGAGCCTTTGCAGAGGTGTTCTCTGCAGCAAATAAATTGTTCCTCCCTTTTTATTCACTTCTTCCTATTTTTCAAGTTCCTTTATCACTCTAGCCCATAGCTACTATCAACATTCATGGATTTGATCTGCCCAAGCCTCAATAAAATTTGCTGTTATTTTTATCCTTGTGATGCTTTGCTGGAAACTCAGACCCTGAGGGACTACATTCCACATTACTCATGGATTGTGAGCTGAACCGTAAATAGCACCTGAATCCACGTCCTGACTCCCCAGTTTTGTGCCTTAACATCAGCAATATCTTTACTTTCTACAGTAACTTCTCAATTGGTTGATTTCTAGTGCTCAAAGGGAGCCTTGATTTATGGATGTGCTTTCTGACATTCTGTAGCAAGAAAAGGAAAATCTCTCAAATAAAGGAAGATTGTTGACAGGCGGGGTTTCTGAACTATCCAATTTAAAGCAGAAAAATCAGAGATTAAATAGAGTAAGAGCAAACATACCCCCCTGCATCTCCAGGGACACAAGGTGAGAGATAGCAAAACTTTTAGCAATATTTTTAAGGAATTTTGCATCTGTACTCAGTCATAATATCTTTTATAAAGTTTGCTCCTTGCAGCCACTTTGCAATTATCCTAATAAGTACTGTTGCTTTTTTTTTTGCCTGATTTGCCTTTTCATGAAGTATTAACCATTTTGGTACCCTGAATTCAAAAAGAAAAAGAAAAAGAAAAAGAAAAAGAAAAAGAAAAAGAAAAAGAAAAAGAAAAAGAAAAAGAAAAAGAAAAAGAAAAAGAAAAAGAAAAAGAAAAAGAAAAAGAAAAAGAAAAAGAAAAAGAAAAAGAAAAAGAAAAAGAAAAAGAAAAAGAAAAAGAAAAAGAAAAAGAAAAAGAAAAAGAAAAAGAAAAAGAAAAAGAAAAAGAAAAAGAAAAAGAAAAAGAAAAAGAAAAAGAAAAAGAAAAAGAAAAAGAAAAAGAAAAAGAAAAAGAAAAAGAAAAAGAAAAAGAAAAAGAAAAAGAAAAAGAAAAAGAAAAAGAAAAAGAAAAAGAAAAAGAAAAAGAAAAAGAAAAAGAAAAAGAAAAAGAAAAAGAAAAAGAAAAAGAAAAAGAAAAAGAAAAAGAAAAAGAAAAAGAAAAAGAAAAAGAAAAAGAAAAAGAAAAAGAAAAAGAAAAAGAAAAAGAAAAAGAAAAAGAAAAAGAAAAAGAAAAAGAAAAAGAAAAAGAAAAAGAAAAAGAAAAAGAAAAAGAAAAAGAAAAAGAAAAAGAAAAAGAAAAAGAAAAAGAAAAAGAAAAAGAAAAAAAAAACCCAGACTTGTACCAAACAGCTAAATATGATTGTATCATATTGCTTTCATAGGTCTTTACTATGTGATTCTTTTTGGTCTTCTATGTGCTCTGAACAAAATATTAAAACTTTCCTTAACTGCCTTCATCAATCCTTAAAGAAGACTTGATTATGTCATGAGAAGATTTTTTAACAGTTTAGATAAACAATAATAAAGTCACATAATATGATACTCTTACAGAACAATTTTCGGAGATTGCAGAGCACTTTACAAAGGAGTTTAGTACTCATTTTAGAGCAAAGAAACTAAGGTGCAGAGCAGTGAAAAGACAATATCAGAGACAGGCATATGAAAAATAAATTAGTTTTTTTTAAAAAAAATATTATTTTCTTTCATTTTCTGTATTATGTTAAGTATGAGTAGGTAAGTAACTTGTAAAGTAATTTTGCAGGGTCATTACATATGCAAAAGGATTGTGACAATTCAATCACAAATTAACTTTGTATTTAACTGAGGTGGATTATACTATAATTATATCTCAGATAATGGTTCTCAGAATCAGTGTTTTGGTTGGACAGATGTTGGCAAATAAATGTTCAACTTTGTGTCAAAAGACTGACAATGTAATTTTGCACAGTATGAGCGTATGCATACTTTCTTATATAAAGGAAAAAAAGATTTATAATTTCTAAAATTTTGTTTCAAATTATATTAAAACGTGTAAGTAAGAGCAAGTGGAGGACTAAAAAGAATCCTCCTTTTGTAGAAAATCACATTCTCTACACAGAATGTAAGGAGTTCTCATGTCTCTTTATGTGCTTACATGTCATCTAGTCCACTGAATTAAGCAGTGCTACAGCAATTTCTCGGAGACTTTAGAGGTTGTTCCATCAGTCTAGCTCAAATTGTGGAGTTAACTTACTAAAATGGCACTAGTCTTCCTCAGCTGATTTCCTTGTCTTCACATCATCATTCTTCATATCACTCATCCATGACGTACCTGAGAACAGTTCTTTAGTAGACACAGAGTTTCTGGGATCTCTTGTTACGGTAGTATTTCTTTTTCCATGGTGGTGTTATGACAATCTACCCCAGAGCTGTTCCTGAATGAGAAATATTCTTGCTCATTAAAAAGCAGACAAACACAATAAGAATTGTGCAACACATATTTTGGAGAAGTAAACCAGCTACCTAAGCAGCCAATCATCAGCTGGCATAAATGCCAGTATTCCCATAGACAACCTGAACCCCATGCTTTGTTCTCGTCTTCACTGATGATGTCCATGGGATTTTCACAGCTGGCATTTCTGAGCATTGGTTTTCCAAATTGCTTTTCCAATTTCTAGGCCATAGCCTTGTTAACATAAACCAGCAAAATTCTGACATGAACAAATGGATAATTAAGAGATAACAAAAGTTATTAGAATATTTTTTTCTTATGAAACAGAAAGAGCCTTTAAAGTGCTGTGCATTAGATAGATCTTACCTAAAATATATTAAAACAAAAAAGAAGGGTATTTGCAGAAAAATAAAGCTGAAGATGTCTGTAGTTCTGCAAGTTGGTAGAAATTCAGAAACTATAAGTAAAATCTTCAGAAATAAGTACATATTTAAAATATATTATTATAAAAAACCTGCTGAGGAATGGCCATTGTCAGTTAGCACACTAATGACCTTCAAATTACCTTCTAGATAATGTAATTACCCAGATAATTTATCAAGAAATAAGTTTCCTTTTGAAGGAACAGATCCATTTTTTAAACTCAGTAACTGATAAAAGAATGCACAACTATTGCTGGTTAAAAACACCAGAATTGTATGTTACAGTATGTTATATTACTGACATTATTACATTATAATTTCAGGGTAACTATTAGTATTCAGTAATACCAGACATGGTTTATTATGGCTTTTCAAACTGACTAAAAGTAATTATTTGCAGTTTTCATACTCTATGATCTTGAAGTTAGAAAAAAGTTGTGCTTTATATCCTTTTCCAATTAGAACTGTATATTTTTCCAAGTTTAGTAGCAATTTAATATTAATGTACAAGATCCACACAGAAATATTGTTAGAATGATAAGTGTCTGTTTCATCTGCCCTTTCTCAGGTCCTTGTCTCATCATCTAACCTAAACACCAGCTGCGGTTTCAGCGACTGAGGGAAGGAGATGAGGAGGTTTGCCTGGTCCCCTACCAGGCACTTGTGTTAATTTGGAAATAATCAGACTAAAATTTAGCACCCTTCTGAGGAACTCCTGCTAGGCTCTCATCTTTGTGGGCTTATAATTGCTAACAAATCTGCTCCATGAAAATATTTATTTCTCATCTGAAGAAAATATAATATGCATTACCTGAATTATTTCACATCTGTGTCTCCTGTTGACCATTACTGGAACTTTTCAAGACCTTTCAAGACTACTGCTCACCCCAGTCTATTTGTTGGTTGGTACTAATATCAACTATAGCCAAGTCTTCCTCTGACTAACTGTGACCTTATCTTATCAGTCACCTCTGTCTCAACACAACACTGGGTTATCACTAATATTCCACTATTCCAATATCAGAGCAAGAGTACTGGGCTCAGAGATATCAGAGATGGAAGGACTGAATAGAAATCATACAAAATAACACCAAAATTGTCATGGGTAGTAATTTACAGATCAGTAATCCCTCTCTTTAGAGCTCACTCTTATTATTTTTGGGTGGGATACAAAAAGTTCTTTCCCCAAAGCCACTGAGAACAGACTTCTTTATAACCAGCTTTATTTCTGAAGGCCAAGGCTGCTCTTTCCAAACCATGGTATCTGAAGAACTACTGAGAACTGATAGTTTCCTTCCATCTGCCCTACAGAGGATGGACACAGGAGAATTTCAATCTTGAGAATCTAAAGGGAAAGGCAGTGGAATTAGGAGTACAGGCACAAGCACTGTAGAAAATGGTGTTGTTTTACAGGTGTCATTCAGTGAGTGATCTGATAAATATTAACTGCAAAGTCGAAATACTTAAATTCTTTAAAAATCTCATCTGTATATCTTTATACTTTTTTTTGGCTCTTGTCATGACAATAACAGAAGCATTTTCCAGTTGGAAAGAGTTTAAAAATTTAAGAAACAAACAAACAAATTTTATCTTTTTTTCCCCAGGTTGGATTCTTTGTTAAAAAAAAAATCAATAACATGGATGTTAGTGAACTTGTGTGATTGTTATAATAATGCAGTAAGTTACAATAATGCGACAAGTTATTGAGAGGAACTAAGTGTTAGAGAAAGGTTTTTCATCTGCTTCTGCTTGGTACAGGATCTTTGGTGGGCATTGTTTACTGTGGTGGTGAATTCCCTGTTCTAACTTGAGTATCAAAAGTTCTGCGTTCTGTACATATAAACATATTTTTTCCTGTGTCCATTAAAATATGGCGGTCTATAGACACCATAATTGGGTATTACAGGAAATCTTCTAAAACATAAGGATCAGTCTGTGAGTAATATGTACACAGATCAGAAGATCACAATGAATGTGTTGAAAGTGACTTCTGTAATTGTGCATTTTTTTTTGTAGTCAAAAGATTTACTGCAATATACTGCAACCTGTTGTAGCCAGAAAGGCAAGAAAGCCCTCCAGTTCTATACTGAACTAAAGCAGAGTCATCTTTACAAGTCGTGTTTGGGTACTCATTCCATGAACAGCAAAGCCTGCACCTCATCCAAACAATGAAGTAACTTATAATTGGTTCAATTAATGCAAAACACTGCTTAGAAGCACTGAGCATCATCAATTCATAACTGATAGTTCAGGACAGCTAAAGAGTCTGTGTATCCAGCATCCTAAATAAAGAATTGATTTTATGTTTAGAGTCTTAGGGTCCTTTCATTCTTATAGAAGGCTTAAAAAGACTTATTTCTTTAGATTTGCCTTTCGGAAACAATTACTCTTCTATGAATAAAAACAAACCTACAGAGTCTTTCATGAGAAACAAAAGAAAATAAAGACCTGAAAATTTGTCATTTACTTTATTCAAAATTGTTCTGTGTTCTGATGCCAAGATTTTTTTAAGAGTGACAGTTAAAGCAAGAAAAGAAACTAAAACAGATTAAAATATTTTATAATTTTATTTCAAATCTAAAGCATTAAGTATAAATTACTTCATGGTAATTAATTTATACCATAAAATGGGGGTGTGGTAAAGAAAAAAACATGAAGTGCTAAAAAAACCCTGTGTGGTAAACTGAAAGCTGAAATGAAAAAATAATTGAAATAAAGAACTCATTATTTAGCTGTATGTACAGAAATCTAGGAATCACTTATCTGTATATATAGATGTAAACCTATTTATATATTCATATATAAATATATATATTAAATATATATAAATTTTACATTGAGAAAAAAAATTGCTGGATTCCTTTTTAAACATTTTTTTAAATAAATGTGTGTTGTAGCAGGTATATCAAACCATTTTGAAAGTGCAGAAACAAATTCCCTCACACCAGCAGCTACACTGATAATAGTTTTTCATCACCTTTTCTTTGATTTTAATGTTTTTCAACATATGTTTTTATAGTGTTACTGAGATTGTACAGTAGGTGTCAATGGGAGAGTGGGGTTGTTAATGGTCATCAGGGCCACTCTTCAGTTTTATTATTTTTTACAGTCTCACACTTCACAGAGTATGCATAAACTGGGCTTTCTATATTAGGCAAAAATATAAATTTTTGCCTAATTTATATTTAGGCAAAAATACTCTTTGGCTAATCCAAAGAACAGCTGTAAAGGGTAACCAAGCTCAGGAATGGATATTTTAATGACACTTTAAAAAAAGCAAAAAGATATAATTTTCAGTGCATTCAAAGACTGTGGATGACACTAATCTAAACAAAATGTTTAAGAACTCTTTTATCAATATTCATGCTCAGAGAACAGTAGAAAAAATATTTCATAAAATGAGTGTTTTAATATAAAATTCAAAAATTAGTTCAGATAATATGAACAAAATCTTCTGACACATCCAAATTATTTTTTTAAATAATTGAAAACGCTAGTTTCATACTGAATCAGTCTCTAAAGCTATTTTTGACCAATACAACTTCATTAAAATCTCAAGTGTGATAGCTTCCAAATTTTCATTACAAGATGAACTTTGCACATCAAGATAACCATGACAGTAAGATAGGATGGGACCATATCATCTGTTTTAGTGTGTGTAACTGATACACCATAAAAGGCAAAGTTATAAAAAGAAGCTGATAGAAGGTCTGAGGCAGTCATAAACAAGTTTAGAGAGAGGACCATAGCCCTGTGGAAAACAGAGCTTTGTGGCCATTGAATGGCATAAAAAGCTGTGTGACACAATTGTTGTGATCAACGTAAAAGTTTTGTAAGCTGTCAATGCACTAGAGAAATTATCCAGTGACTCTCCCTTGAGGAATCTGTTCCCAGCAGACCCCAGCATCTCAGATATCTCCCCAACATTCTTGATGCATGCTAAAAAGCTGCTGCTGACATCTGCCTTCACCGCCATCTGGCTAACTTCTTCCTCTAACAATATGCATCCTAAACTTGTAAAACATGCCTTCCAGCAGAGCAAAGAACTTAGATGACTTTTGGGAGACTTAGGGTTGGCACAGAGACACTGGGAACTTCAGCAGCCATGCATGAATGTGGCATATTTCAAGAAAAAGATAAAGTATGTTATCTGTATTAGAAGGCACAGTTTAAGAAATAATGTACTGCACAGAGATAAATATAAAGAAATAGTGCAAAAGGTACCTTATCAGCTGGTCTTTCTCTAGTATTACTTCAAATTAAAAGCTTGAGGATGAGGATGAGGTGAATGTTCAAGACAACTCCCAAAGACAATTCAAACTGTTATTTAATGCCAGTGTTAATCCTTCAGATAAAGTATGACGATCTACTATGCAAAATGGGTGCTGGCTTTCATCATCACCATTCTGTGGAATATTAGTTTATATGTAGGCTTTCCTGTCCCTGTGAGCTTTAATGAGTCAGGTCATTGACTCCTGTATGCTATGTAAACAATTTCTCATGTGAAAGAGTTTCAGATGCTGTTGAGTAGTGCTGTGCATATGTGCAATGCCACTCCTATAAATGATGGAAAGTGGCAAAGGGACTCAGTGACATACTTAGCTTGCTCTAAGCATATATATTTACCCAGTGCAAATGCATTGTTTTGTAAAAATGTTTTGTAAAAATGGGTGAGCAAGAGTAATACCAGCTCCACTTATACATGGACATGGATACACACATATAACTCTTTTTTGTCCTAGAGCATCATTACATGCATATTCCCAAATAAGAACAAAACAGTGAGAATTAATGATAGCTCTCAATAGAGAATAGATGGGACAGCACACAAGCTAACTTGGAGACAGAAGAATGTTTGGATCATAAACATAATTTCCTGAAACTGGGAATGATGATTTTCATAAAGATTTAAAAGGACATAGAGCACGTTTATCTAACTTGACACCTGAAAGCAATTGGCTTCAGCTGCAGGGAAAATGATGACTGGTTTACATCCAAAGAAAACCATGACAAAGGTCAGATTCTGTAGAAATGGGCTTATTGAAGCCATGAGAAAATTGCATGTTGATTTTGAAATCCATGAAAATGCAAAGGAAAGTATCACAGTCATGAATACATTAAATCAGCCAAGTTTTGCATGATCCCCATGATAGTCACTGAGAATTAATTGCTTCTGAAGGACGATCTATGCTCCATGAGGAGTGCTGCATTTGCATCAAGTCTTATAATAGATGCGTCCATCATTAAAGTTTGATCGAGTCAAAGGCATGACTGATTATTCCCTCTAGTCACTTGGGAGCTTCCACTGGAGAAATAGTTAAAGTAGAGGGAGATGTCTAGCTGGGTAGCTACGGTGTTGTATTTACTTACTATTGATTGTTCTTGCATTAAGTAATGGCAATTTGTTGAAAGTCAATTAATCCTTACAGTTTAGTCAGTCTAAGTTTTATTTATTTATTTATTCTTAAGTAAAGGAGTGCATAGAACTTGCTAAGCCCATCCCTGAGTCTCTATCTTGGAGTTTCTACTTCATAGCAACAAAAATTCCTCCTCAATAATGGAGGAATTTCCACTGTCCTCAAGGTCACAATTAAATTGCCAGCATTTGTGAGAGTGTTGCATTATTCTGTTGGTGAATTGATCCTTCCTGTAGTCTGGTTATGTTACAGCTCTGAGTTTCCCAATATTTTACTTATTTGGATGCCACAGTAGTGAATCATAAGATGTGAGCCATACCACCTTTGTTTAAACAAGTGTTTGAATGTTATTTCCATTGGCTTATGGTTGGTTCATCAACATATGTGTCCATACATGTCCGATGTATTCTGAGCTGAAAATAAATGTCAAATAAATCCTTTTTTATAATTCTGTGTTTATTCACTGAGTGCTTACAGAAATTGGCTAACACTTTATTTCCTTTTCTTTTGTTTCTTACAGCATGCATCCTAATTTGTATGTAGGTGCTGCTCCTTAATTAGTTTACAG
Source organism: Phaethon lepturus (assembly GCF_000687285.1). Taxonomy (NCBI): domain Eukaryota; kingdom Metazoa; phylum Chordata; class Aves; order Phaethontiformes; family Phaethontidae; genus Phaethon; species Phaethon lepturus. The sequence continues at coordinate 64,918 of NW_010549723.1, forward strand.
ATTAGTGATCAGGATATCTGTGATGTGCAGGTAATATTCAAAATTAGTGGCTAATTTGAAATGAATATTTATTTTGCTGTCCACACATCATTGAATTAAGTCAGAACTGACTGACCGATTTGTAATTTATTCTAGGGATTTTTATTGTCACTTTTGATCTTTTAAAGGTGTAATCTCAGATTGTCTGTGTGAATATTCTGTAGTGTACACCAGTGGTTTGATAGCTACTATAGACAAGTTTGCTAGAAAGTGATGGTGTGAAAGACTAAATCCTTTAGATTCAGAGCAGTGCTCCAGAACCGAATCTTACCTTTTAACATGCTTTCATATAAATAAAGAATAATCTATTATTTTTACATGGATATTTTGACATTATAAACTTGGGGAAGGGGGAATTAATGAGTAGTTGCTATCTATCTATATAAAGCCTGAATGTTTCTACATATTTTTATCTGAGTACAAAATATAGATATAAACTAAAATAAAGAGGTTATTTTCCTTGTGGATTTTAGAAAACTAAAGTTCTTTCAGAGGCATGGAATACAGATATAGTGTGTGTGTATATATATATATATAAAAACAAAATTAATAATTATATCTAGGCTTTAATACTTTGGACTAGACCTTGATTTATTTTCTAATTAAAGCAGGTTAATTTACTCTTAGTTTTATTTCCAAAAATTAACAATATTTATACTTTCTTTTTACAGCAATAGAGGACTGATAACTATTATTAGATGACTACTGTATGGTTTCATTCTAATCAAATAACAGTACTATTGAAGAAGAGTAACACTGCTGTGCCTGACAAAATTACTCCACTCTGCACCAAGAACTGGCTCAATTCTGTGCACAGAACAAATAGGTTTTTTGGATTAGTTCATTAACTTTCTGAAGGAATTGACAATGCTCAGCAATTTATGAGTTTTTTCTTCAATTTTTTGCCTCTCTCTCTTTTACTCTTCCCTCTCTTGGGTTTTATAAGAGGCAGTTACCAAACCCTTAAATTCTAGTTTACTTTCTGAAATTGTCAGCAACAGAAATTACAAATGTATTACACCTGTGGCTCGGTAACTTGTAGCAGCAGTAGAATTTCTGCATTCGCCCTGTTGGACCTGAATTGAACTTTGAAACTTTTCATCTTATGAATACTGAAATTTGTTGTGAAATTTAGCATACAAAATGCAAATCGTATTATAACACCCTGGATCCAAGAGACAAGAGAAATCATCGAGAAGGATCTGAGCACTCCCTTGAAATTCAACTTCCAATCCAGGCCCCACTTCATTATGATCTAACTTTATTTAACATGTGGACAACTCTATTAAAGCTAGCTTTCTGCTTCAAACTCATCATATATTTTTGTCTCACATAGTCCGTACAGGGAACCTCATACAAGATTTCTGAAATGCTTAATCATAGTTATAATCTTTTCCTAAATAGTCCTCAGTCCTCAGTTTAAATCTGTATAATAGATTTACTTAATGTTAATAGATAATCTATATGCAAATGTCTAGAAACAAAAGGCTTTTCTTTTGTATCTTATCACTTATCAACAGAAGAAGATTAATATATGTACAGATGGACCCCCCACACATAGACTCACATTTAAAAAATATATTTTTAAAGAAACAATAACAATTTGAAATGTATCAAATTTTCTATGATTTGTCAAAATATCAGTGAAATGATAGTATAAATAATTGAATCATTTCCAAGCACACTGTGACTGACAGACATTTAAAAATATTCTCTCTGTTTATGTCATTTAACCTATTTCTATGCTCAATTTGTTTAATTTTATGCCATATATAACCGTATTAAAGATATTGACTTTAAATTGCCAGAAGTTTCCATGATATTTATCTTCTCAAGACTAGCAACCAACTAGAATACAACAAACTTGCCGATAAATACTGTCAAGGTCTCAGGCATTATCAGCATTTATTTTGTGATAATAAATAAATTAGCAATGTTTTTGCTAATTTATTTTAGCAAATAAATAATTTGCTAAATGTCAGTGATGTTATGAGGAATAAGAAAGGAGATCTTATTTTAAACATAACCTCCAAATACTGCAGTGTAAAAATGAGACCCTGTGATCAAAATATTTGTTATTCATGTAATTCTCTCCTGGCACAAATACAGAAAATTTCAGCTGATGCTGAAAGACAATCATAAAAATTGCAAATAAATTTCCCAACTAACCTCCAGTCTTTAATAATCTCTCGGTTTGGATTTATTTATTTTTTTATTTCCATGGGTCAGCACACAGCACATGGAGCTGAAATTTCTAAAGCAACAAATATAAACTTCTTGCACTTATTTTAACAAGTACCCCAGTAAGGTACCTCCACAAGTGAATCATCAAACTCTATGGATTTCATATGTTGGCATCCTATGATATATCACATGTCCATATGGAAAATAAGTGAAAATCCCAACAGATGTGATACACTAGAATGGTCTCACACAGGTAAAGAACAAAAGATAAAAGCATCTGTTTTCCCATGTTAGAAGACATTTTTAGCAAACAAACTTTCATATCACCTCCTTCTACTTCCATCCTCTGTGGAAAACTGTACAGTATGCTTAAAGGAGATGCTCAAGAACAAGCACTCAACAATACTGTCTATCAAAATTCATGGACCTAGTAGAGATGTTTTTATATTACACACTACAAGGCAATACTCTGCTTAGATGTGAATTAGAAGGATTTTAAATTATTTTTGCCCTGAGTATATTTCACCTAAAAATAGGTGGTCTCTGTTTAACCGTGCCATAAAACCTGCTAAAAGTTGATCTGTTTAGGACTATTTAGTAAACAAACTTTGTAATGCTTGCTGAACTATTCTTAGTAATTAGCCCTTTCTCCTACTCATAGCTCTCAAGTAATTCTTTGACTATGCAGTATTGCAGGCAAAGCAACATATTTATTGCTTTAAACAAGCTCAGCACACTAGAATGCAGAACATATACCTTAAGGTAAGACAGCCTTTTTAGTCTTGAGCAGACAACTTACCATGTATTTTCAATTAATTGATTTCAAGATGCAAAATATGTACCAGAAAAAGCAATCTTGTTAATTTTTATTGAGTAAAACCTTACTGAAGACAGAAAGCAGTGCAATAAATAACCATAACCTTTGCTTGACATAGCTATTGGTTATGTGAAGGCCAGCACCTTCTCATGGGACTAAAGACTATCTTTGTGCTAATTACCATTTCCTATATGAAATGTTAAATGTCTAAGGACAAATGAAACAAATCTTTCCTGATAATCTAACATTTCAGGAATTATATCATCCTTAAACATCTTGAGTTGTTCTTTGGAAAACTGCTGAATTCAGAGACATTTTTTAGACAATCTGTCTCCGTTTCTTTTCTTCCCCAGAGAATGTTAAAGTGAATAATGGAGCAATGTGTAGGGCTCTGTATTCTTCTGTTTGGCTTTTATTTTAGTGGAGACATTCACCAAGGGCACAGCCCCAGCTCAGAATTGTGCTAAAGTTTGAGAATTGAGTGACACAGCACTATGAAACAGTTTGAACTTTGCACTCGCTCACAAAGCCATCAATCCTGACACAAATGGACACTGAGATGAGGCATTCAGGCAAGCGTGGAAAATGGCACCATGTCCCTGTCATAGCTGCTGAGAGTGGATAACTTTTGGTAGGTCTGAAGTTGTATGTCATTCCCCTGGGCACAGCCAAACTGCCCTGGAAGTAGGAGCAGAGACAGGCTGGACGTGTTCATCGATCACGGGGGACTCTACCTCCAAGCATTATATTGCTTGGAAGCAATATGCCTGCCTGGGTCTCTTCCAACTTTTGAGCTAGAGGCTACACACTGCCACTTTATAGATTAGGTGATGCTTAGTGCCACAGTCTGACATCCTTTGAAAATTTATAAAACTTATCTGAGGAAAGCAGTAGACACTGTACTCCAGGGACCATTCCTGCATTGCTGGGGAAATCCAGCAGGGACACTTATTTCCATAGATCTCTGAAATCTTTCTGGTAATGTTTCACCACAGCTATTAAATACATGCAGAACTCCAAATCCTTTTCTTTCACTTTTTTTTTTTTTTTTACCATTTGTTTATAGGATATTGTCAGAGGAACAGATTTTCAAAGTAAACTGCTATCCAAAGCATGATTGGTTTGGGTTCTTTTGTCATGATTTTTGTGTTATCTGTTTATGAAAAACTATATATTTATCTAATATTATTATTTCACTAAAGTAGTTTGGGAACTTGAACTATTTGAGATCATACTGAACACACGTTTGGAAGGGAGGGAGCATGACAGCGTGGAAGAAGGAGCTTGCAAACAATCATGTGTACAAGGAAACCCTCTGTTGTCAGAGAGTAAAGTAATTGAGCAAACAAAATTTCTGCTAAAGGAACTGTTAAGGATGCAATGTCAGTGGATTTTTTATCTATGTTAACAGACACTTGTGTAGCTCTCTGAAATAGAGACAATACAACATTCAGCATGACTTGCCAAGTGACCTCAAATATCTGAAACAAGAAGAGAGTAAAGAAAGTGTCAGAGTGCTGCAGTGCAAGGTGAACATTGAGAGGTAGAGAAGGGAAGGAGCACCTGGAAGATGTCAGGCTGAGAGCCAACCCTCCTGAAATCAATATGATTCTCTGGTGACCATAATTCAAAACTCCACCTTAATAAAAGCACCAGGGAAAAAAGGGAAGAGGAAAAGCTTAAAATGAACAGTGAGAAAAACAGCAAAACCTCTTAGATTAGGAGGCTGTAACTTAACAAAATCAGCTCCTTATATTAATACATACTAGATCATATATCAAGCAATTCATAAAAACTTCAAAAGAATTTCTATTATTGTACTTATATTTTTCCCATTTGGAGTGTGAATTTGTGCAAACAGTTTTATTTTCATTATCATTTGAAAAGCCCCATCAAATTCAGTTGAATGTGAACCTATCTGTTATAGCTTCACTGGCTCTTTCTGTCTCAGCAGCACTCAAGTTGAGAAATAAGGCAGTACATTTGAACAGCTGCTCTGTTTGAAGGGTCTAGATCTTTTCTCTGTACACAACCTCAGTAACCCATGTGAAGCTCAGTTACTGGAAACACATATTGCCTGTACTATGAGAGACACAATATAGTATTTGCAGTTGCAGTGGAAGTCTTTACTGAACTGAATTTGAAAATATGTTCCTTTTTGATGTAGGTCATTTCAAGGACTGGACAACGGGTTAGGATGACTGTACTATTTTCTGTTATCTTTTCTAGAACTTTATTAAAATGAAGACAGACATGCAGAAATTCCAGGAAGATTGTAGTGCCTTCCCTGGATAAAAGTATTGACTTATACCTCATAATTGTAGTGAGATCAAATTTCTCTCTCTGCATGTTTCTTTATGGTTCAGGATTGCCCTATACTGCAGCTCTTTAGCAGTACTATTTATAATTTGCCTGAGGCTAGGGATAAAATTCCTCCCTTCCTGTGGTATGCATGATTACAAATGTGGATAAATAAGAAATCTATGAGGACAAGAAGTATGAAGTCCTTCTAAAAGCAAAGAGAAACAGGAAAAAAAAGTACAGTAATCACACGGGGAAAAATGATACTGCCTCTGTTTACTTATTTTGCCTTTATTTCTTAGGAGATTTTGATGGGACGTGGTTAGCTGAAGAAACACAGGAAAGGCTGACAGGAAATAATATTAGGGAAAAAGCTGGAGGAGAGAGTAGAGGATTGTAGAAAGCATTAGGCTTCACAGGCAGAGAAGGCTTGCACAGAGGATTTTCATTCAGACTGGCAGTCAGCAAGTAGGAGGAATATTCAAGTGACAGCTGCATTGTAAGACTGCAGGTTCATCAGAAAAGCTCCCGGTGCTGCCCACGCTGGCCCCAGAAGCCCTTCACCCTTGGAATGGACGAAGATAGCTTCTTAAGTTGGATGTCTTGCTCTGATAACAGACCGGAGAGCAGCGGTTATTATTTCTGCTGCTTCTTGGGTTCCCAAATGTGAGGGGATGACACTTTTACACACCTTTACACTAAGGACAAAATGGGAAACAAAAGTGGAAGCCATGTCTTTCCCTCTTCTCTATCTTGCATGTCAGTCTGAGGCTGCTTCTTCAACTTTCTGCCTTTTTGTGATTGTCCATCTCACTGTTAGTCAAATTTTCAGCCAATAAATTGTCATATTTCTTTAATCCAATACTAAATGACTGTAAACTTATTTGACTCTATAAATATTTACCTTTCTATTTGCATATGCATATGCGGTATATGTAAGTATCATAAAGACATTTTCATTAAAAAAATGCCTCAAATTATCAAACAAGTGAGGTGAGGGTGATTAAGTACTTATATAGTAAGAAGATTAATAAGTACATGTCAAGGTATGGAAGTGAAACTAGATTTCTATAACTTGCAAGCAGCCTAGTAAAAGTGTGGTAGACCTTGAATTTCATAAGAGTGTTAGATTTTTAATAAATTATTCAGAGTATCTCCTGTGTCTACTTTTTAAAATCTATATTTAAGATGATTTTGATACTTGTTGTAATAGGAGCTCTTTAACATTGCTATTTAAGTTCCTACCGGCTAGGATTAATCAGTTTTTCTGTGGGTATTTCTCATATAAAAAATATCTTTCAAACAGGTGAAATTTTTCAGCCAACCATTGTGTTGTGAACAAAATCCAGGAAATGTGAAAATTAAATTAGACATTAAGAAAATACTTCAAAGACCAAGGTCAATTAGAAAGTAACATAATTTGCCAAGGGAAATTGGTGAAGCAGAGTCACTGAAGGTATTCAAGGCTATCCTAGTAATATATAGGACTAATTATATGGTACTGAGTGCTTTCAAAGTGCTGTACAGACATGAACTAATTAATCTGCTCAATACCCCTCAGAGACAGGGGAAGAAGTATTACAAGTTTTAGCATCGCATCACCTGCCTCAGCTTCAGGTAAAAGGTAGGAAAAAAGGGTATTGAACAATCACCCTACCTTGGGTTCTGTCGCTTTTTTAAGTATAAGAACAGGTATGTGTGTGTATGCATACTAAAGCTACTGAAGATGTAAAAGTAAAAAAAAAAAACCCACAAAAAAACCCCTAAAATCCTAGTTTGGAAGGGTATTAGACATGCATTTGGATTACTGAAATAAGCTACTCTTCCTTTTTTTATGTTCCATGGGGGTCACTAGTGTTCATAGTTAAAACATTAAAGCCTTATTTAAATTGTTATTTTCCTCTACATCTTGTCATATACTGAACAGTGGAACTCTAGAAGCTAGGATCTAATTTTTATCTTGCACTGATTTGTGTATCATTTATGTTCTTAGTTTGTCATACTCCAGTGACAAAGACGCCTTTTCCTTATATGTTGTACAAACAACTTCAGGAGTTTTTAGGGCGAAGACAACAGTTGGAGAAAAGATAGCAGAAGAATATGCTCAGAAACAGCATGTTGTTCTTATATTTGGCTGTGACATAAGCATATCTTAAATTCTTAACATTTAAACAAAATAAAATTATTTACATGTTGCTTTAGTAGCTACTGAAAAAATAGTGGCGTTAGTCCTAGACATGCAGTAGGTAGAGTAACCTTCAGCAGCTGTGATTGACTGGCCTTTGTCAACTTTGAAATATCAGAGAGCAGAGAACTCAGAGAGTTCAAAAGTGATGTACTTGTCATAAGAACCAAAGTGATGATTTTGTCTAGGAAAGTTGATGGGGATTAGAAATTAAGCACTGAACTTAACTAGGAAAGTTATCTACTGGTTTTATTTTTGTATACATGGAAGGAGTACATTGCTGGTCTTTTTGATTAAATCAGTTGCAAAAAGACATGCTCCCATCTTTCTTTAAAAGACAGACTTGTGAACCTTGTATAACTTGAGGCAGAGAGTGTTATAAACATATGCAGTGTTCATGCAAGGTTAAGCAGTGGAGAGTTCAACTATTGATGTACAACCAACTCTTCCTCAGTTAAAGTTTTCTAGATTTCTTATACAGAAAGTTAAAGGAGCTGTAAAATATTTAGAATTATTAGAGAGAAATTATATATCTGGGTTTGTATACAACAACATTTTAAACTGTCAATAGATATTAAATGAAGAACAATGTGCCCAGATTTTCTTAGCTGGTTTAGGTAGCATAATGCTTTCAATGTCACACTTCTGGTCTCTAAGATAGCCTTAAAGACAGGCTAACTAGTAAGCCTACAGTTAAGCTTGAGCATGCTCTTAATTATAGAGGCATTCACTCGTGCCTTTCAGTCTCCTAAGTTGTGAACCAGGGTAGCAGGGTGTATTCCTAGTTTTATCTTTGAGTTTAGAACCCTACAGAGAAAAGATGACATCACACCTCTTTTACAGTGGCAGCCACCTGTCATTTTTCCAGTATTGAAGTCCCTTAAATTTAATGATGGAAGATTATTGGAAAAAGAGTATTTCATTATTCATTACAGAGAGTTGTGAAATTTCTGAAATTTATCATTTTGGATCACAAAATATTGTTATTGCACAACTAGCTAGTGACCAAACTCGTATAAAACTGAGGAAGTATGAGAATAGGGGAAATGGGGATTCATAGCAACATTTGCATTTTCTATTTAACAGATCTAAAAATAATAAAAGGAAAAAAGTTTTACCTAGTGCATAAAAAACCCATTGAACATATTGCCGCAAGGCATAAGCAAGGCCAAGAGTTAAGTGGGAGTCAAGTTACATTAGTTTGGATTAAAAAGTGAGGGCTATAAATCTTCATGCATTCAGATATAAGCTAGGCACCATCTAATAAGAATTCAGAAGAAATTTTCCCTGTAGGCAGATTTTTCGATGGAGATTTTAGTGTCTTTTTTTGATGTATTCAATCCTGACTATTGAAGATGAAATAAATAGACAGAGGCTTGACTCATTATAGCAATTTCTATATATTTCATGTTCTTAAAGACCATTTGGGCCTTGGCAGTTCAGTCAGACTGGAGGTATTTCAAAATTAGTACTGATGACTACACCTCAACCTTTCAGAATGTAAAAAAAAAAATAGGTCTTATACACACTTTTAAAATAGGCTAAAGTTTGAAATATCTGAGCACACTGACTGTATTCGCTCCTTATTTTTTTACTATATTCTTGATGGGTTGCTGTCTGAGTGCTCGAGACATAACATACGCAGAGGTATTTGATATCCATCATTTGGTCTGCTGTAGCCTGCAAAATACCTTCCTTAGAAAACCTTAGAATAAAGCTTTAGCATATAATGGCAGTTCATAGATCTGTCAAAGTAGATCTGCAATACATGTGAAAATCTGTGTTGTGGAAGAAGCTTTATTCAAATGTTTTCATTTTCATAGTGCTCAAATTTTATCAGCTAAATCATATTTTATTTGTTTCAAATATAATAGTTAACAGTTTTCTGGAAGAAGATAGATGTTCAAATAAATATTATACCAGCTGTTCATTCTGCTCTGCTTTGTACAAGTGCTATTTTTGAAATAAGAAAACCCTACTTCCAAAAACATATCAACCAAACAATTTTTTGACACAGTACAGCTTGGAAAAAAACTAACTAACAATAACAAAGAAAAACAGAACCAAAACAAAACCACCCCAAAATTAAGAAAATCACTTTCTTTAGCCGAAATAATGAATGTTCATATTCATAGTTATGTACAGGTAGGGGTTAACTGTTAACACTGGCTTTGCAGAGGCTTAGGTAAAGATAGGTCAACAAAGAAAAAAAGCAAATACTGTACGTGATATTCAGGATTCTCTGGAGATCAAGAATGCCTTTCTAGTGTAAAATTCTATGTTTACAAAAGTTTTACTAGAGAAAAAATAGGATGGTCTTCCACTAAAACAAGTAAAAGGTTCTCTTTCCAGAGATGTTAACAATCATCCTAATATAATTTTGGAGAGTATCTTGGGCTCAAATGTAAAATCCCTGCAATAAGAGATTTTCAGGAAGATTCAATGATTTTTTTTTTTTTTCCTGTACCTGAAGGCTTATGTTAATCCAGTCAGTAAAGCCAGTAATTTATTGAGCACACAAGGATGGCAGTCATTTGGGTCGTCTGTGTTTACTTTACTTTTGTAAACTACATTTAATGGAGAGTGATCTCCCGTGACAGCAATTGTACCTCATCATAGGGACTGTGCCATGAAAATCCTCCAGTTTCTACTGCACAGACGGGGCAAGGGTGCCCCCATATAATTACAGATTTCTTTGTGCTTGTGCTCCAGCAAATCCAGTCAAAGATCACAGCACACACATATTGTAAAGCTCTGGACAGAGGATATCCCGGTTTAGAAGAAATATCACCAACAACTGGAAGACAGAGGAGGAGAAGGAGGAGAAAGCTAGTTTGAGAGATGTTTGAAGCCTGAGTTAGTAATCAAAAGCTACCAGTAGTCCTCTAGCAGTGGAACCTCTGCACTTATTATTTCACTCAGGACAGGAGAAGCAACCAAGAAAAGTGCAGATACTGCTCTGCAAACAAACTCTACTTCAGGGACAAAATTCCCAGTTTCACAAATGATAAGCTAGCAAGGGAAAATAGTAAACTAAACAGTAGTTTTAAGTGCTGAGTTTATTTGGAAAATAGCGTATATTTCCAATATGTGACAATAATAATTTGATTTTGTGCATAGAATAGGAGTAATAAGCAAATACTAATGTCATTATTGCCTACAATGAGCTCTTAATGCTGCAAAATGATCATGCACTCACTGCCTAAAGAACACTGTTGATTAGGACACTTGGCTGCAATTTAAGCCCCTGAATTTTCATGAAATACTTTTCCAGAAATGATATTGGCTTGCCTAGATAGACAGTAAAGGTGACAGCTCATGGAAACTACAGAAATGACTCAGCTTAGGAGAAGTGAAAGCTTGCAAAAAGTTTTGGGGAATAATTAAGAGAAATCTAATTTCTTTGGAAAAAATGGAGTCCTGCAGAAAGGAGACTAAGATTAGTGAGGTCCAGAGCCTCATTTTTACCTTTGCTTCCTGATGAATCTAATGGCACATGTCCAACAGAAAATACTACTAAGACAGAATAACAAGCAATATAATAAGTTTCCTAACTAACCTTGTTGGACCATATGCTCCAAACCGTAGGGATTATTTCTTGTTTCATGATCAGTTCAGTCTGAGGTGCACATTTATTCATAAATCTCTTCAATTAAATCTGGAAGACTTTTATGCAGCACCAGAAGATCATAAATGAGGACCCCATGCTTTGTGAGAATGATTTGATTTTACAGTGTTATGTGTAGGATACTGCCCTCCCTCCCCAACCCCACAAACACTAAAATAAAATAGGAGGAAGAATTTCTAGACCCAGAATAAATTTTTAAAACTTTTCTTGTCCAAAAGGTGCTATCACACATACATCTGCTTAGCTTTCACCACACAGAATACGTAGAAGTGATCTGGTGGTGATGGATGAGTCACTTAAGTTCTGCTTTCAGAAATGAATGGTTCCATTCCCCTGCCTCGAAGATGATGGAAGAAGGTATTTTCACGAATATTGTTTTTGTGACTGGGGTGAGGGTATATCCAGTAGGATGCAAAAGTCATATTTCAGTTTGGTGATAGGCAACAAAGAAAGTTGGTGTTCTCTTTGGCTACTTAAGGTATTCCCTTAAGGAAACCATATGTGTGGAGTGTTGGGTGTAAAATACAAGTACTTCCTTGTGGCAATATTTTTGGTGTTATAAAGGAATAATATATAGGACAAAGATGGAAAAGATGTATAAAAGAATGCTGATAGCACAGTTTCTATTTTCTAATGTTTGGTAGAACAAGGAGCTTTTTTCCCAGAAGAGATAACAGAAACATTTGGTGCATTTACTTGTATTTAGACCCTAAATAATTCAATAATTACAAGCTTCAAAACTTTGTCTTATGCATGTTTGCTTCTGTCAAATCCAAAGCCATATACTGTTACAGTACGTGAATATATCCTAAAAAATATGTGATGTTAGGTTCAAGGAAAGAAGATTTTAACTGAAGTAATAAAATGTGGCAATGTTTTGAGAGAAGTTTCCAAGACAATAAGATATCATACAGAACAAAAAATAAACCAAAACTCTCTTACCAGGATTTAATTTTTAGCTTTCTGATTTTTATCTATAGGTTTATTTTTACAGTCAGCAAGATATCAAGAAGTATTTCATACCTTCAGCCTCCGAGAAAGATGGATGTTATCTGCATGCTGGAGCTTTAAAGGCTTTGGAATACCATGACTTCTTCTAAGAGTTTTTGTATATCTTGAACAGGATTGAAGGTGGAAAAAGTCCTTCTTTTTTCTGGAATAAGTATCCCAGCATAGCACCAATCACTTAGGTTACTAAAAATAATAAATATAAAACTGATATAAAACCAGTTTTAGTTTCTAGTTCTAAATCCAATTCACTCTGTTGATTCAATGTGCAAACAAGACGAGAAATGTTAAATCTTTAGTTTAAGCTTACTTGAATTGCATGTCACTACCAGTGATTTCTTTGGCATGTTTCCAATAAATAGTTTGGAAGTGTCCCCACAGGAAGATCTTAAATATAAATTTCTCTATATAATTCTACTTTTTTTTGTTCTCCCTGTCCTTTACAGATTTAGGTGCGTACAAAGCAGTCTGGATATTAGAAAGATTGAACTGTTACAGCACTACAGCAAGAAACTGGACCCTGCAAGTGGGTACTGTCAGGCTGAACACCCAGAAGAGAACTTTATACATACTGCTGGAAGGGATATAATTTTCCAGACTCAAAAAAAAGGCAGGCAGAAAACTTGTTCCTCTTTTAAACAGTACGTTCTTACTGAGTGTAAGGACCCAATCGCTTTAAAAGTAATGGAATACAACTCATCACACCATTAATTTCAGAGATTTAATACAATTCCATTTGGTAATGAATAAAAAAAACTGGTACAGGTTGCTTTTATCCTTCTCATTTCTTAGAGCTTTTCGTGGAGATCAATCATAATTTTGGCACACTGGTAGGACACTTGCCTTTGTATCTTACTTTTGCAGATCACTGATCTGCTGTTTTGGCAGATTTAAGCAAACCGTATGAAGTCAGTTTCTCCCAGTATTTCAAATTACTTAAAGCTTCCCATTACTCATTACTCATATTCCCTCCTGAATGCTATTTTTGTTTAGTTATTGGATTTATTTTTTTTTACGTTATGTAGCAATTCGGCACGATATTCCATACCCTGCTTCTGGCTAACCTTTGAAGGCAAGCTGTCTTACAGTGATAGCCTTGCTCCTGCCTCGGCGTTCTCCTTGGGCGTATTGACTTTGGAGGGAAATGCTCAGCGTTGCGCTTTTACTGCCATCTAGTGCCAGCGTTAGAAATCTTTAAAAAATCCTTAATCTGTGGCTTGGAAGCGGGTTAACACTGGCTATAAGTGAGACTACTGTAGTTGTTGGGTGAAAAAAAAAATGCAATATAGTATAATTAGTACAGGAAATTCTAAAGATCCTTGAGATTTTATTAGATGCTAAGGAGATGGGCCAACATGTACTAAACTGATATATACTTAACCTAGCATCATCTATTATGTTTGCCCATACACAAGTATCACATTTACTTTGATATCTACCATTAAACTGACAGTGATACGAGAATGCACTGTATTCTTTTACACTTCATTGCAAATATGACTGCTCTTGCCTATTGGTTTTGGCTGGGATAGAGTTAATTCTTTGCATAGTAGCTCTTATGGTGCTATATTTTAAAATTTCTAATGAAAATTGTGTTGATAAATTAGGGAAGTTTTAGTTATTGCTGAACAGTGCCTACATAGCATTAAGGATTTTTCCATTTCTCACAACACCTCACTGATGGGAGGTGTCCAACAGTTGGGAGAGGACACAGCTGGGACAACTGACCCCAAGTGAGCAAAGAGATATTGCATACCATATGACATCATGTTCAACATATAAAGCCAGGGGAAGAAGAAGGAAGGCGAGGGACGTTCGCAGTTATGGCATTTTGTCTTTCCAAGTAACCGTTAGGCACGATGGAGCCCTGCTTTCCTGGAGGTGGTTGAACACTTGCCTGCCCATGGGAAATTGTGAATGAATTCCTTATTTTGGTTTGCTTTTACTTTACCTATTAAACTGTCATCTCAACTCACAAATTTTCTCACTTTTACCTTTCTGATTCTCTCTTCCATCCCACCAGGAAGGAGTGAGTCAGTAGCTGCGTGGGGCTAAGGTGCCTACCTGGGTTAAAACATAGCAACTTGTACACATGCAACAAAAAACCTGTGCAGATTAACAAAAGAATTAACTTTATGTGAATGAGGTGACATTATTAGTTAAGAAAAGCAAGTGAATCTCAGAGTGACACACTGGATATTATCTCAGAAAGGAGAAAAGAATGAGAAGAAATGGCAGTTCAAAAATTAAAATTGTCCAAGCAGCTGTCTTTACTGGAAGATCTGTACCCTAATGTGATTGAAGCAAAATCCTACAATGTAGGAATACATGGAATGCAATGTAAAATTAGAAGTTTTATATATTTTTCTCCTTTTGAGAGAATGTTGGGGATATTGACAGAAATGTGAAAATCAGGTTAAGAAATCACATTTTAATGTCTACAAATTATATATAGTGGTCTCTTGTATGTGGCTTACCTCTGTTCTTAGCTTTCTTTTCTTCTTGTTTTAGAACTTTTTTTTCAAATATAATTCTGACAGTTGGCCACTGTGGTGACTAAACTTTCCAAAGCTCTATAGAGGTCATACTAAGGTCATAGCATATTGTGCTATAAAAATGCAAAAGCCTCCCAAATTTCTATTAGTATTGTTGATAGAATCATAATTTAATCTCACTGTCATGAATACATATATATATCTCACTGATATGTCAAGTTTATAGTCCTCAGAGTTTAGGCAACTTTGATGGCAGCAAGTATAGTGTTAACAGTAGCAGTGTATCAGTTCTGCTTTGGGTATAAAATTTGCTTCGACATTGCACACAGACAGCTCATGGACACTGTGGGACCTATCCATCTAGCTATTTATAAAAGGTTAGCATACTTGTAACGGCTAATTTTGGGAAATACTGCATAAAACACTCCTGACTATACCAACAATACTACCCCTGGCATGAATAGATAAGGCAAAAAAATGAAAGAATCTGGGCTTACTTTGTATGCCCGATTCCTACACATTATCTGCTTTATTGAGCATTTTCCAAAAGTAGCTGAGAAATACAAAAAGTAGCTGGAAACCGAAAAGTACTAAGACAAATTTTCTGTTTTCTGCTGCACAGTACTTTTGCTGAAAAGTTATGTTGTCTTCTTGCTCTACAATATATTGGCTTTATATTGCCTTATATTGCTGAAAAGAAATTCAAAATACCTCATACTTGATGAAGCACTTCTCAACTGAAATTTGACTTCTTAGTTTATAAAAAAGTAGAACAAAACAGAAGAAAAAGTAGAGAAAAGTATGTCTAGCCAAAAGCAGACAGATTTACATTTGCATCACTTTTTATAGTGTTAGTTCAGAACAGCTTGGTCTTGTAGAACATTTTGTTTTCAAGCTTATATGTGTAATAAAACACTCACCAAGTAATTGATTAAATATGTCTATTAACATGTACATATTAACTTCATATTTCCCTAATGATTTGGTTCTGGAATTAGCTTGTAGATCATGTTGAAAATAATTAAGTCATATACATATAAAACAGGCAAAAAATTTAAAAGATGTTTGCAATTCAGTCACATGGATGACTTTTTTCTATACTTAAAATTCTTTAGCAGAACAGTAATATGTTTAGACAAGTTTACCTTCTAAAATTAACATACAACTTTCCCTCATGCCCAGCAACAACTTTCTCCCAAGTTTTCACTGAGAGGTGCTACTCCTTGACACAATAGGAACAGTTCATCTTTTTAGACAAATTCTGGTAATAGCTGCTTGTTCCTCTTCGTTGTAACTGGAACCTTTGCTCTCATCCCACCGTGTCTTGGTTTAACCCTCGCTGGCGACCAAGCACGACACAGCCACTCACTCACTCCCCCTCCCCGGTGAGTAAGCAATGATCAACAGTAAGAAAAATATCTCTATATTATTGACACTGTTTTCAACACAAATCCGAAACATAGCTCCATACTAGATACTATGAAGAAAATTAACACTATCCCAGCCAAAACCAGCACACATGGGATTCAAGGGAAAGAACAACAGGATACAAAAGCCCTGAGGAATGTCAACAGGGAAGTGCTGTTTTTTTGACAAGGGCTCTCCCTTTTCTGGGTGCTCCATCACAAAATCATTTGCTCAGTGCTGAGAGAGTGGACATGGCTGAGTTAAATACGTGTGTGTTTTGCAATGTAATCCTGGCCCTGACATCAGAAGAGTGGAATCAGAAAAATAAGTGTCAATATCCCTTTCTATGTCTTATGTGGATTGCTGTATTTCTTTAGTTTTGCTGCAAAGGCAATAGGAAAAGGCAAGATCATGCAGTCAAGGGATATCAGGTACGGAGAAGAACAGACTTTCAGAGGAAAAAGTTTGTTTTCAGATTAGCCTATTAACTTAGAAGCTGCACCCTTCTCCATTCCTGCACCTGTATCCCCACTGATTTCCTAAAAAAGGTCAACAGCTGCAGAATGTGACGTTCCTTGACTCGCTGCCTTCCTCCTCCTGTGAATGGTATAACAAGAGAGAAGGTGGCCCTGCACTGGTTTTATTTTGGGTATTCAAAACACAACTACTGCTCAAGGATTTCACTTTTCATGACACAAACAGTTTAAGTCAAATTGTCAACACACGCACTAGACTGTCAGCGTCAGTAAATATTGATTCTACAATTGCACTGCACAGGCATATTAAAAGCAAATGTATGTGCTAATGCGATGTCCCAGTTCAGCCTTTAGTCTACTAAAATTAATCCTAATCTCACTATGAGGTTCCTTATGGTGAGAATTGACCGGGCACGATCAGGCTTCCTATGAATTAACATACATATTAGCTGCTGTGATGAAGGTATCTTAACAGACCCTTTTGGGTTACTTCTTGCAGAAATACGTTGTGGCTCATGGCATACAGTTCCTCTCCATCTGTGTATAGTTTATAACCTAGACTTGATGAATTACATCAGTTTAACACAGTTTTCAGTGAAATATTTCACCGATACCGTTTTGTTGACACATTATTAGTTCTTAAGCTGTGGAAACAATGACTTCCTACTAGGATAGAAATAAACACTTTTTTTTTTTTTATCTACATATTGGTTTAGTAAGAAGTTATCACAGCTATGTTCGTTACTATAACTTAAACTTCTCACATACTCTCTGAAAAGTTTAAATGCTGAACAGCTAAGGGTTGCTTTGCATGAGAGTTCTTTGGAGACAGTTGATATTACCAAAGGCAAAAATAAAGAAGATGAGGAAAATGTTTTCTGGTCTATACTCCTAATTTTTTTAATAGTAAAATAAAATAATATATATATTAAAAAAATGCTATAGATAATGCTGCCATCATCTATTTGTATTTACCTTATAATTATTGTGAAATAACAAATAACTGATGTATGATTGTTTATAAAACTTCATAGCAGAAGTCATTGGATTTCATTTAAATAAAAAGAAAAAATTAATAGAAAGAGCAAAATATAAAACAGAGAATATGAACTTTGAAAACTGAGTGAATTTTCCTCATGGTTGATCAAAAGGAAAAGAGAAAGCTTAGAGAATATTCTTGGGTTATGTTGTGGTTTTTTGTTTGTTTGTGTTTTTGTTGTTTTTCTTGTAACTTTTAATCAATTCTCTTGTACTTTTTTTTGTTTTAAATTAAAAGCATTCTGTACTTAAATATCTGGATATACTGATGTGTCTCATATCCTGCTATACACTGGTATTGTTCTCTGTTGGTTCTTTCAGGTCATAATGAAACTTATGTTTAACAAGCTGAAATCAGTAAACTTAAAATAGACAAATGTGCCTTTAAACAAATGCCACTGTCCATATCTAGTTAAAGATAAAATATAATTGTCCAACCAGGAACTCAGATTTAATCTTTTAAAACCCCATTTTAATTCTAATATAATTCAACATACACATTAAAAACTCTAGAAACACAATTTCACAGTATAATTAGAGAATAATTACTGAATGTTTTGGACCTCAGCAATACCAAAGAAAAATTGCTTCTCAGGTAAAAATATGGGTCTCTCTCAGTTGTTTTTTACTTTTTATCCTGAAAATTCCAAGTCTGACAATTTTCCATTTTGTGCTGTGTGCTGGTTTTGAAGTTGCTTGTCTGTCTGTTTCCAGCAGGAGTAGAAGGGAGGAGTCAGAGGTAGTAGAATAGCAAACTACCCTGGTAATAATTTATTATTATGTTATAGCAGTTCTCCAAACTTTACTAACTAGGAAGGGTTTTTTGAATATTGAAGGGCTTCACAATGACTGCTTTAATAGATTAAGACAATATGTATGTGAATTGCAGTATTTAAGTGGTACTCATCTGTAATGAAATGAGTATTTGATTGTTGGCATTTTCACAGTTGCAATATAATTTTACAGTGTGCGGCTCATGTAGAGCGTCATAGCTTTCACAGAATACATGGTCTGGTAAACAGAATAATCTTCAAGAAGTTGAGGGTATAAAGTTGGAAAAGGTTAAAAATGGACATGTTTCCAAAATACATGGTGTTCAAAGCCTTATGAAAATTACTTAATGAGTTTCCACAATGTATTCAGATAATATTGTTGTTCTTGCTGTCTTGGCGTACAAACCATATTGCTAATTTGTTTTCAAGTTCTAAGTCTGTTTTTATTCCAGCGGCACATCCTTCCAGCAATTAGAGCATTTCCATCTCCTTTCCATGACTCCACAGTACCCTGAAGGACAGGACAAGATCTAAATCTTCAGTGATTTCTGGACTTGGCAGCCAGCACCAAATTCTTATAAGAGCACCACCATAACAGCAGGTATCAAAATCTTTACTGAATCTCATAATTGCATTTTATTCCCAAATCAGAACTGTATCTTCACCTTCTGGAATAGTTTATTTAGAACTGACAGAGTTATTGGTTTCTTCTTTCTCATTTAAAAGGAAAGTTTAGCTAGGGGCCTTTATATCTGCATTACAATTTTATACTTCTTTGTGATATCACTGAAGTCGTTCTTCAACTATATGGCAATAGAGTTTAAAGTTTACGTCTAACTAGTAATCTCAAGATTTCCAATGAATCTGTACTAGAATTCCTCCTACTGGGCTGCCTTATTTACATGCCATGTCATGGTTAGATGAATAATTATGCAGTCTTGACTATCTGTGGAAGCTTTTCCAACTCAACAGGCTACCAGGTACAAATTAAAAGCAGATAGAGTCAGATATTAAAAGTTTTCACTTGTGATTTTCAATAAGTAATTTCTGAAAGGAGACAGATTTCAAGGTAGGCTGTACCCAGTGAAATGATGAGATGCTTATGTACAAATAATTTCCAAAATAACATACTAAAAGAACTCTCCTTCTGTTCAAACATACACCAAGTTACCCACACAGTTTTTCATAGCACTGATACTCATGTGGGTATAAAGTAGACAGGGATCAATTCAAGTTCAGAACATAAAACTTGAGTACTAACCTAGAAGCAGCACAACTATTCTTCCAGGGAAAAAAAAAGTAAAATAACAATGTAAAGGCATGCATCTATTTCTCTTGTTACAATAAAGAAAAAATAATAACAATAAAATAGTACATAATGAACAGAGGACAAATAAAACTCACACACCGATGCCAAGGATTCTTTTCCCCGTCAACAGGAGATGAAAAGTGCAGTGTTTCTTACTTTAATTATCACTAACTCTGTGGATGGTATGCCTGGGTAATGTTAATGTCCACAGCGTCCTTGTGGTATGTCCCTCATGAACAGCGATTCTACAGAATTCAGAAGAAAATGTTTTATAGTTTTTTTATCACCTTGTTGATCACAGAGAAACCGAAGTTCCTAGTATAGATTATTTCTAGAATCTCCTAAAAAAATCTACACCAAAACTTAGAATTTTTGGTTTGATTTTAAAACATCTGTAAGGATCTCTACTCCATTTCTGCTTTATATTGTCTGTTAATTTTTTATTTTTTCCTATTTTCCCAATAAGGACATAGTGACTGAACATGAATATTGCATTCCTTCTTATCCAGCAAATGACTAATTCTTCACAAATACACTAAAAGTTGAGTCAATATGAAGGGTGAAGTCCCATCAAAGTTGATGGAGCTGTGCTATCTTATATGAGCTGTGGATTTAACTAATGACTTCCTTGTATTCTTTTGGCTGGGGTGCCCAGCATTGCCTTGAGAGATCCTAGTACAGCAATGACTCACAAGACTCTGGTGAGACCTAAATTATCTTTAAATGGCTGTATGCATACAGAAATTAAGGCACATTGTCATTTTTTTCTTATTATTTCCAACTGTTCCTTAAATACACAAATAATTCCTCAAATCTTTGCTGCCACCTATTTAAAACCCATCTGTGTTCCATTTCTAAAAATGATTTGTTGTAGAATATTTTTCAAATAATTGTCTTCTTGTAAACCACATAAAATGTAGACAAGCCATGAGTGATTATTTTGAGTTTAACTAAGATTTGCAAATAATTCACGTCAAAAGAACTATTTCACTTTGTTGACAACAGAGTTAATTGTCAACAAAGAGGGAAATGTGCAAACAGGGACAACATATTGAAAAACAGACTGAAAACACACAGGGAAAGATAGACTTAGATCACAGCAAATAAAATGTGTTTGCAGAATAAATTGCTTGTAAACAAACATGATTTTAAAGAAAAAACACCACAAAACAAACAAAAAAAATTGTTTATAGTTCTAGACACATAATATATAACAAAATAAGCATCAGTATTAAAATGGCATTAAGGTGACCAGAAAATTTTTGAGAGGATAAGTCCGATTAGACTATCTGAATAAATCTAATAGGCTGTGGTTGTTAATAAGTTGCTGCAGTGAGCTGATTTGACCTCAGGAAAAACACAACAGAAACAAATAAATTCTAATGTAAAGAAAAGTTGGAATCTTAATAGAATCCCAGGGCTGTATTTTACCGATATGCACGTCCTTATGGCTCTGCTCTGTTACCATTAAGTTTCATACCTCCAACACAGTTTGTCAGACAAATATTCCTCCTGTGAGAGCTGTAAACACCAGCCTTTCTGAGTGATGGCAACTATGAAAAGCAGCTGAAATGAAGTGGTCACATCAGTTAATATGGAATGGGTGAGTCATTTAATCCATGGTGTAGTGCAATGCAGAAGATAATTCATTAGGGTGATTCCCCCTGCTTATTCAGACATGCACTGTTTTCATCCATCACTCTCATAAGATTCAATAACAGCATAATAGAAACAAAAGCCCTTGTCAAGGTGGCATGGGATTCTTGTCTAATATCCAGATAATAGGAATGAGCAAGGTCACAACAGAAGCTAATTTGGCATGCCACTTTGAAAAGTGCTCCCAGGTTTTAAACTAAGGCACATTCATTTTGCCTGTATATGGATGTACGTACACACGTGAAACCCCTTAAATATCGTGTGTTCTTTAATGCTCTTATTAAAAAGGCATGTTGTCATTTCAGCTCTAAGGCTGGGAAACGGTGCTCCGTTCCATTTTGTCAGTCAAAAGACGGGTTGCTCCTTGTCAGCTGTTCTTGTCAGAAGATATAAAGTATGTATCTGCACTATATACAGTAACTGTTTCCAAATGAGATGCCGTCACCTGAATACGTGACAATTGCTTTGGCTGTTGTCACCTACTTTCTTTTACATTCAAATCTATCACACCTTATGTAAAAGCAAAGATGTCACCATGGCAACTTGGTATCGCTAAACTTAATAAGAAGGAGCAAAACATATATGATTTTGCCTTTATAGTCTTGTCTTTTTTTTCTTTTCTTGAACTGATAAGGGAAACACTGTCCATTAGACACAAATATAAATAGAAAATGTTTGGTACCAAGCCTTTTTTTCTTTGTTTGCCATGGAAATCTTTTCTTTTTCATCTTTCTCTTCTACTAGAATTTAATATATGTGTGTATTACATATACATACACATGTTATACTATTTTGGGAAAGATGATGAAGAAAGGACCCTATCAAAAATCCTTGCCAGAGGATAACAGTAGGTCAAGACTTATATTCAGCAAAATGATTACACATTTTAAAATAGGGTTTCCAGAAAGATTTAAAGGCATTAGACACCCATCGCTGATTGAATTCAACTCCCTTAGGCTCTTTGGAAAACTTCAGCCAAAATGGTTAACATAAATATACATAGAAAGGTATTTTTTCCTGCAGAAAAATTAAGATAATAGGAATAAAACATCAAGCTTTAGGGCACAAAGCAGCTGATAACTGATTGGAATACAACAAGACTTTCCTTTCTAACATATCATAGGTACTCTTTTCGTTCCCAGTACCTGTGATACTTACATAAGAGGGATTTCTTTAATTAAGAAGCATGCTGATTTCAAATATATCTACATAGCTTAGTTCTTAGTTATATTGCACTGATTTCCAGTTAGAACCGGGTAAAATTGACAAAAGTACCTCTGGAGATTATGTTTCTCCTTCCTTTTGACTCCACGTAGCTGTTAGACACAGCACTTGCATTTGACTTTTGAAAACCTTTATGTCGGTAAGTGAAATTTCAGAAAATAAGGAAAAGGCTTTAAACTAAGATCAATATGAATATTAGTGGTCATACACCACCAAGTTATCCTCCTTCATACTAATAATGGCTTATGTTTTCTTCCTTTTGTGTGCATATCCTTTTGCAGTGGATTTGGTAAAAACATTTTATCGAGAACATCCATTTTTTTCAATTGCTGTTTAACACACTTTCAACAAATCGGTATGAACTGGATTGAATTTTCACAATTTTTAAACTGTGAAGTCTTAGTTTTTATAACATAAGTCATTTGTACTTATATAAATAAATTTGGATTGTGTATTCTATGCTCTATGGTTTTATATATGGCATTGCATAAATGCATAGTTACGTACACTCATGTTTGGATTGTGATGTTTCTTAACTCTTGATAATTTTCTGTATATTCCTGCTTAAACCAGTTCAGTGGATCATCCTGTGTATATATTTACTTTATTAAAATCATTTTTACTGCTTACTAATGATACAATAAATATCCCATAATAATTCTAGTGATAAATATCTTGTTTATACATAAGAAAGATATGAAATTTAAGAAAGCTTTCAGAAGAGTTTTATGGTCACCTGTGCAGGCCAGTAATATAGCACAGACACTTCCAACTTTTGACATATATATTACATTTGCTGTAAGTAATGGTGTTAAGATATTCAGCTATCAGTGGTGAATTTCCCTGCTGCGTCACAAATACCACTGATCATTTGGAACATTTCCAAAGACATGAAGCTAAGTTCCTAAGTCTATACAGTTATGCATCCTTTCTATTTCCACAATATGATTTGTTGTGAGGAAAAGAAAAAATCAAAAAAAAAGAGAAATAGAAGGATCATAGCCTTTTTCTTAAAAGAAAAGCAAGAAAATAAAATGTGTATTAGGAAAGTATAAGCTATGGAATTCATATAAGCTATGATTCTGTTTCAGATTGAATTTTAGCTACAACTATATTCAAAATATAGTAAAAATAGGGTCAGCCTTTGAATACTGTCAATTTGAATTAGACTGGCAGAAGCTGAACTACAGAAAATTAAAGAGGAGCTGCATGAAATATTGAATAGATTTTGATCATGGTATGAAATAGATATTATTTTATTTATGAAATGTATTAATTAATTCATTAAGAACTCACTTATGAGCCTGGCTACAAGGCCAGATGAAGTTGCAAGTCTAGATAAAACTTCTTTGCCTGACTAAGATTATCTGCATCACTAGGCTGCTCAAGGATAAAAATAGATAGACGGAGAGATAGATAGAAAGACAGACAGACAGATAGAGCTGCTGACAATCTGTAATTTTTCCTTCTATCTTAGTGAGAGGTTAATAGATAGACAAAGTCAGAGTCTCTGCCCTAATTTAGTGACCAGAATGGAATTTTCAGTTGGTTCAACAGAGCTTAGTCCTGCCTAACTTCAGCACTCTAGAAGGCCAGTAATGCCCCTCTCTTTCCCACCAGAGAGCACCTCTTTTTCTCTAGGCAGTTTGGTGCCCAAAATTTTATACCCTCAGGCAGGGATATTGTAAGTGGGCACTGGAAGAGGAAGGGATCTTTGCCCAGAGCACCCTTTGTTTGCTCTGTGTTGTAGCCTATGGGTAAGCTACATCCATAACTAGGAGTGGCATAACTGGGAACTAGGAGTGACAGAAACTGAAGGTATGGATATTTTAATTTGCACTCATATTTATCATGACACTATTGACTAGTCAGTTAGTATGGTATGGGGATGGTATGGGAGCAAGAGATGGATCAATGGAAAGGCTATAGCATTTGATTTCCTCCTTGAAGCTGCAACTAAACTTTTGAAACTGTAACATCTGGTATTTTGTGTCTGGAGTGGCACAGGTTACATGGTATCAGGCAAGAAGATTAAGCTCGGTGAGACAGTGTAATAAGTCAATTCACAGGTGCAATGCAGATAGGAGTACCAAGGGTTATGACAGGTATACCCAAGAAGACTGCATTACATATTGTTATCTAATGCAGAGCACTTGGGGATGGTAAACGCAGTTACTGTTATAAAGTTGCTACCATATTTAGCACATGAAAGTTGTAAAATTCAAGTCCTGAAATTTTCAACCTTTGCAGTAAGTAGAAAATATTTTGATATGTGTTCCCAGGCGGTTTGCACAATTTAGACTTATTACACGTGGGGAGATGTGCAAGGGATTTGTTTTCACCTACTGAGATACATTGAGGACTGCAAGCAAAAATACCCATAGAAAAACATGCTACCTGAAATGTCTATGTTCTTGTATCAAATGTATAGTAATTACACAGAATTAGTCTAATCAGAATCTGCTATATGAAATATCACTCAGTCTTTGAAGAAAAGTAGCACATATATGAAAAATAAATGTTATTTCTGAGTATGTTATACAGTATATATAAATAGTATATATATTTCTATATAGTGTTACACATTAAGATCTCTTAAGAGAAGCTGAGTAACAATGGATATGACAATTTTTTGAAGACTATCAGGAAATAGCAACTATTAAAAAAATTCTTTCAAAGGTTCTCATGTTTATGGAAACATTAGTGGGTTGTTCCTGTGAAAAAATTAACACTTGTCTTTTTAAAGCAGCAACTGAACTCTTCATGTATACATATGAACTGTCTTATTTAGCAAAAACTGAGCTTATTTAGAAGTAACTTTTGTACTGACAGTGGATCATTTTTACTATCGATTTTCTTGTAATTGAAGAGTAATTTCCTTTTTCCTTAAGCAGATATCTTTAGGGCATTTCTTTTATTGGTAGTGCTAACGTCTGCCCACAGTTTTTCTATATTCATCTAGTACGGATTCTTGCTCAGGAACTTAAAAAAAAATTTCTATCTACTGTATAAATTTAGGAGAAAATCAATTGGAAACATTATATTGGAAACCCACATTCTGTATGAATATAAATTTATATTCATAAATGTTAAGATATGTTTCAGGTTAGAATGAGCCAACTTTCACAAAAGAATAAAAATATAGACAGAAAGTTGTAGGTCAGTCTCTAAAAATGACATTCTGACTGAGAATGGTATGAAGATGCATTGTGGTGAGAAGAATCTTTTAGTGATGGGGAAAATGTTTCTACCTAAAATTGTCACTTATGTATTTTTAGAAAGGAGCAGAGAGGTCAGGAAGTTCAAAAAAACATGCTTCTTTATCTTTTCTTTCTCTCTATCTACAGCATAATAAAACAGATGCAATGTTTCTATTCAGGTCTCCAGCCTGGTTCCATCCTCTGCAACAGAATAAATGTTTCTATATCTTATGCACTAGAAAGTAAGGATAGCATTAGTCTAGTTTACAGTCCTAGTTTTCATAGAGTCATAGAATATTTTGGGTTGGAAAGGACTTTTAAAGGTCATCTAGTCCAACCCCCCCTGCAATGAGCAGGGACATCTTCACCTAGACCAGGTTGCTCAGAGCCCCATCAAACCTGACCTTGAATGTTTCTAGGGATGGGGTGTCTACCAGCTCTCTGGGCAACCTGTGACAGTATTTCACCACCCTCACTGTGAAAAATTTCTTCCTTATATCCTTCTTTTAGTTTAAAACCATTACCCCTTGTCCTATCACAACAGGCCCTGCTAAAAAGTCTGTCCCCATCTTTCTTATAAGTTCCCTTTAATTATCGGCAGGTTGCAGTAAGGTCTCCCCGGAGCCTTTTCTTCTCCAGGCTGAACAACTCCAACTCTCTCAGTCTTTCTTCACAGGAGAGGTGTTCCATCCTGCTGATCCTTTTTGTATTCTTCTTCTGGACCTGCTCCAACAGGTCCATCTCTTTTCTGTGCTGAGGTCTCCAGAGCTGGACACAGTACCCAGGTGCGGTCTCACCAGAGCAAAGTAGAGGGGCAGAGTCACTTCCCTCGACCTGCTGGCCACGCTTCTTTGGATGTAGCCTATCAAAAGAAGTTTTCTGTGAGGTATTTGTAAAGCTAGAAGTGGCTGGAAAAAAAAACAGAACCCTTAGAATGATATTGATGTTATATTTTTGAATAATATTAGAAAGATTGGTTGGACAAGGACATTTGGAAACACAATTACTACCCCAGCCATTAATTTACACTTTATAATTCAAACTCTTAAGTTTATATGAAGGCAAAGAACAAGTAGAGTCATAATACTGTCA
The DNA here is from genome assembly GCF_000687285.1 of Phaethon lepturus. NCBI lineage: Eukaryota > Metazoa > Chordata > Aves > Phaethontiformes > Phaethontidae > Phaethon > Phaethon lepturus. The sequence continues at coordinate 91,750 of NW_010549723.1, forward strand.
GGGCAGTGAATGAGATTCTTAATCAGTATTGGGTTACAGATAATAAACTGATATAGCTGTAAAACCAAAGCCTTGATGTATATGCAAAGAATACAGTGCTGTTTATCATACATTTTTTTGAGTTTTAAAAGGTCATCTATAAGAAACATGTCCTATTCCTAATTTGGATAGCAAATAAAACATCAGGCGTTCAAAATTGTCCCCCTGAAATTCCTAACTTCTCCAAGCAATTTCTTAGTGGAGTTGGGGGGAAGAGAGGGTAAGAGAATGAAACTTCATTGCTCTCACCATGTGGCTCCAAATGTTATTTCTTAATTGGCCTCCTCCTATTAGAAATGGGGAAATCTTTATGAATAAGAAGCAAATGACCAGAAACATGGTAGCTGTCTCCTGCCGTGGTCCAAAACTCTGTGGTAAAGCAATTCTTAAGCAGTGACATTTCTGTATAATCATACTTTTTACTTCTCATCTGGCATATTATGGAACAGATTCTTTATCAGTGCTTTGTTCTAGCTAAAATAAATGAGTGTTTAATTTTAAATATCTAGTCTCCCTTTGTGTCCCACCCAACCTGTTCCAGTGCCTCACCACCCTCACAGTGAAGAATTTCTTCCTTATATCTAATCTAATTTTACCCTCTTTCAGTTTAAAGCCATTGCCCCTTGTCCTATCACTACATGCCCTTGTAAAAAGTCCCTCTCCTGCTTTCTTGTAGGCCCCCTTTAAGTACTGGAAGGCTGCAATAAGGTCTTCCCAGAGCCTTTAATTCTCCAGGCCAAACAATTCCAGCTCTCCCAGCCTGTCTTCATAGGAGAGGTCTTCCATTCTTCTGATCATCTTCGTGGCCCTCCTCTGGACCCGCTCCAACAGGTCCATGTCTTTCCTGTGCTGAGGGCTCCGGGGCTGGATGCAGGACTCCAGGTTGGGTCTCACCAAAGCAGAGTAGAGCAGCAGAATCACCTTCCTTGACCTGCTGACCATGCTTCTTTTGATGCAGCCCAGGATGCTGTTGGCCTGCTGGGCTGCAGGCGCACGTTGCAGGCTTGTGTTGAGCTTCTCATCAAACCATGACCCCCAAGACCTTCTTGTCAGGGCTGCTCTCAATCCGTTCTCTGCCCAGTCTGTTTTTGTGCTTTGGATTGCCATGACCCATGTGCAGGATCTTGCACTTGACTTTGTTGAACTTCATGAGGTTCACATGGGACCACTCCTCAAGCCTGTCCAGGTACCTCTGGATGGCATCTCTTCCCTCCAGCACATTGACTGCATGACACAGCTTTGTGTTATTGACAAACTTAAGGGTGCACTCAATCCCACTGTCCACGTCGCCATGTCCTTAAGACAGCACAGAGGGAGCACAGCAAGCTCCCTACCCTGGACCAGATTTCTTGGGCCCCTCTTCCCTCCAGGGCTTTATCCCAAGGTACTCTACCAGGCAGATCCCTGAAGAGGCCAAATTCTGCCCTCCTGAAGTCCAGGGTGGAGAGCTTGATGTGCGCCGTCCTCACTGCCCTAAGGATCTTAAACTTCACTATTTCATGGTCACTGCAGCCAATGCTGCCCTTGAGCTTCACATTCCCCTCCAACCTCTCTATGTTGGTGAGAACCAGGTGCAGCCTAGTACCTCTCCTGATAGGCTCCTTTATCTCTTGGAGATGGAAGTTATCATCAATGCATTCCAGAAACCTCCTGGATTGCTTATGCCCTGCTGGGTTGTCCCTCCAACAGATATCAGGGTGGATGAAGTCCCCATGAGGACCAGGGCTTGTGAATGTGAGGCTGCTTGTATCTGTCTATAGAGGGCCTCATCTGCTCAGTCTTCATGGTTGGGTGACCTGCAGCAGACCCCCACTATAATGTCACCTGTTGGCTCCCCATCCATTCCCAGACAGAGCTCTATGCACTCCAGCTGGTCATTTACATAGAGGATGGCACTCCCTCCTCTTCTCCCCTGCCTGTCCTCCCTAAACAGTCTTTGTATTCTTCACATTGACTCAGTTTAGGCTAAATTTCAACTTCAAATATATGTGCCAAATCCATGAATTTTCCACTAGCTTGATTTGCAATTGGCATCAAAAGGAAACAGCAGAAAAGCTAAAACAGTTTCCTCACTGAAATAAATGGAGACATGAACAAAAAGACATATACTGTTATATTAAAGAAAATAATTGTAAGATATAAAATACTTTGTTGTTTAAGGAACAGAAATATTTTAGAAGTTAATTATAGAAATAATTAATGTAGAAAGTAAATGTGTATCTTGTATGGGTCTGTAGTGACTGATACAAATTAGCTTGTATTTAGGAAAGACTACAGGACTAAGTGGCATATGATGCATTCTGGAACTCAAATATTCTATCAATTGATATATAGACAATAAGTTATTTTACCTACTATTTTCACGCAGTATTACCACTGAATTTCCAGACCACAAAAACAGGATACGAGAATGAACAAAATATTAGTTTGTTGTTTTAAAAATATTTCCCCAGTTATATGACAAGAATTTGGACAACCTTAGAGACTTAATTGGTCTGTATAGAAATAAAAGGTAAATTATTGCGATCAACAACTTAATCTAGATTGATTGCAAATGGAGTCTGAGTGTTAAATGACACTGTTGTGACCCAGATCATAAAACCTGTATAAATTAATTAAAAATTGGGTACAACTGCGTATTTAGCTAAAAGGCCTGTTTGTATAATTAGTGTCCTGGTTTCAGCCAGGATAGAGCTGTTTTTTTTCACAGAAGCCAGTGTGAGGCTGTGTTTTGGATTTGGGATGAGAAACTGTTGATAGCATGCTGATGTTTTGAGTTGTTGCTGAGCAGTCAAGGACAATCCAGCTTCTCGTGCTGGCCTGCCAGCGAGCAGGCTGGGGGTGCACGGGGTGCTGGGAGGGGACACAGCTGGGACAGCTGACCCAGGCTGGCCAAAGAGATATTCCATACCATACAACGTCATGCTCAGTATATAAAGCTGGGACGAAGAAGAAGGAAGGGATGGAGGGATGTTCGGACTGATGACATCTGTCTTCCCAAGAAACCATTATGCGTGATGGAGCCCTGCTTCCCTGGAGATGGCTGAACACCTTCCTGCACATGGGGAGTGGTGAATGAATTCCTTGTTTTGCTCTGCTTGAGTGCACGGCTTTTGCTTTCCCTGTTAAACTGTCTTTATCTCAACCCATGAGTTTCCTCACTTTTATTCTTCCGATTCTCTCCCCTGTCCCACCATGGGGGAGTGAGCGAGTGGTTGTGTGGGGCTTAGTTGCATGCTGGGGTTAAACCATGACAGTTAGTTAAAAATAACTACATGCCAGAGATTATTCATTTTTCACCTCAGAGATTATAAATGATATACAACACAGAAAAAATTGAACACACATATTCTATCTTATAGATATCTGCGTACAAGACCTTATTTTTAAGCACTTAAGTTCTGTTGATTTATGATGAAATAGATTAAGATAAATTGAAAGAAATTGATTTATACACAAAATCTGAAAATGTCTACCTTGAACCTTCAGAGGAAAATAAAGTGTAACAGACTGCTACGTATCACTTGTCACTGTAAATGTTAAAAGAGATAGTATCTAATTAATGACATAGAAGAGGCATAGAGAAGTGTAATTGAAAGAGAAATTCATACATATGTAATGGTAGCCTGAATTCATTGAATTTTCAAAGTTTTAAGTAGTTTTCCAGACAGAATAAGATAACAACATTAGAACATAATTTCTAAACCAGGTCTAAGTAGACTTCCAAGCATTAGGGTTGTTTTGCAGGTCAACTACATTTTTAGTACAAATAATTTTCTTCTAACACTGACAAAATATCATACACTGCTGAAGGATGCAGATTAGTGGGAGAATTGGTAAGTAGAGGAATTTAATATGCCAAGATTGTCAACCAGGATAAATATCACACTCAACTACAAATACCTTCTGATTGAGTCCTGACTGATTTTTAGGAAGTGGTTATTCAGTGTCTGGGAAAATCTCAATGTGAATGGGAATTCCCTGGTTTTTTTTTTGAACATTCCTTAATCAAATCAGGACATTTTCTCCTATGGGTAAATGAGATGTCTGGAGAACAGTTCAGGCAACAGAATGCCAGAGGAGGGCTCCTCTGATTATGGCCAAATACAAGGATCTGAAACTCTGTTTTCTTTAAAAGAAATAACTCTGTAGCGACACTTAGAATTATAAAATTATTATGGTTGGAAAAGACCACTAAGAACATCAAGTCCAACCATCACCGCAACAAAACCACGCCCACTAAAACATGTCCCCACGTGCCATGTCTGCATGTTTTTTGAACACCTCTAGTGATGGTGAGTCCACCACTTTACTGAGCAGCCTGTTCCAATGCCTGACCACTCTTTCAGTAAAGAAATTTTTCCCAATATCCAATCTAAACCTCCCCTGGTGCAACCTGAGGCCGTTTTCTCTCACCATATCACTAGTTACTTGGGGGAAGAGACCAAC
>NW_010549724.1:0-22386 GCF_000687285.1 Phaethon lepturus
AAAAAAAGCACATATGTCAAAAAGTTTTCTAGCTTTAGGTAAAAGGCTGAATATTTCACAATAAATAAAAAAAAATTTAAAGATCTCTTACAGAATGAATGCATCACATTATTTTCCTGTTCTTCCACATGAAGCAATTTATTTCACCTATAGAAAGCTCAGGAAAATGTACTTCACAGTATGTACCTCTGGTAAACAACTTTGTTAGAGCTCCAATAAAAATAAAAAGTTTAAAACAGTAGAAAATGAAATACAATGCCTCCAATTACTGAAAATACTACACCGCCCACAGTAAAAATGAAATCAAGAACAATAGGCTGAGGGCACACCAAGAAACTTAACACAGCAAACAGAAGACTAAACTGTCAAAGGAAAGATATTCTTAATTGCACAGTGGGAGAAGATTGCTAAGAGATGTACCCAACATAGTTTTTTTAAAAAATTAATTTCCCGCTTGCTAGACTTGAGTCTCAAAGTACTCTTGTCACATAAACGGCAATTGCAGCAGCTCACTCCAGCCGCAGAGGCTTAGGATTTGCTGAATTAAACAGTAAGAGACTGGAACTTCAGCAGACATGCTACAAGAATTAGGAAATAGCCAATATACTCAAACATTTTTTTGTTTAAAGCTAAATATCATCCAGTTGATCAAGTCACAGTAAACTTATATCACAGGCTTGATCCTAAGTTTTTATGCATATTGTATGCTTTAAGCAAATGCTCTTCAAGTATTCCTCAGCCATGTGCAACCACAACCAGCTCTTGTCATTACACTCTTGAATGGCTTTTCAGAGAACAGCAGACAGCCTCTCCAAATCCCTGCTCCACTTTGCAATGTTTTCCTCTATGCTTTGCAGGTAATAAGCAAAACACAACACAAAACGGGAATAGCTGGAGTATTTGGTTCATTGAACTTAAACACACTGCATGTCTTCTTTTAATCTATCAAACGCACATTCCACAGTCACCTGGAATCTGCTACAAAAGCTGTTCATTTTCTCCTTGCTGCAGTTCAGGTACCCAGTTGTCATGGTTTAACCCCAGCTGGCAGCTAAGCACCACACAGCCGATCGCTCACTCCACCCACGGCAGGATGGGGAAGAGAATCGAAACAGTAAAAGTGAGAAAACTCATGGGTTGAGATAAAGGCAGTTTAACAGGTAAAGCAAAAGCTGTATGTGCAAGCAAAGCAAGGAATTCATTCCCCCCTTCCCATCAGCAGGCAGGTGCTCAGCCATCTCCAGGGAAGCAGGGCTCCATCACACGTAACGGTTACTTGGCAAGACAAATGGCATCACTCCAAATGCCCCGCTTTCTTGCTTCACCCAGTTTTGTATGCTGGGCATGATGTCATATGGTATGGAATATCCCTTTGGTCAGTTGGGGTCAGCTATCCCAGCTGCGTCCCCTCCCAAATTCTTGTGCACCTCCAGCCTCCTTGCTGGTGGGGCGGTGTGAGAAGCAGAAGAGGCCTTGGCTCTCTGCAAGCACTGCTCAGCAAGAACAAAAATATCCCTGTATTATCAACAGTGTTTTCAGTACAAATCCAAAACACAGCCCCATACTGGCTAGTATGAAGAAAATTAACTCTATTCCAGCCTAGACCAGCATACCATATACAGCTTTTCAAGCCAAGGGAACAGTATGTTGGCCAAGCCTCCAAGAATTACAGCTTACCCTCTCCAGGGTAGATCTGCTTGCGCAGGAAAAAATGTTTCTGCTTACAGGCTGTGAAAGCTTTATGCCTATAGACATCATGAACCCTCTCTACCTCCTCCTCCACAGCAGTATCAGTGATAACACCCATGGATCAAACAACATTGCTATAATTATAGAAAAGTTCACCTTTTAATTTACTTGATCAAAAGCCAGGTCAGCAACCAAAAATCATACAATAACTTTTGTCTACAATCCCACTATATAATCCCAGAGTCAGAAGGTTGTGTAACATGACAAAATTAACTATTTTCAAGTATCCAGGTGGTAGTAGCTCCCACTACCGCATTTCTTTAAAATGGAAGCAAGTATCCACTGCTTCATGGATGGCGTGGCACTTCCAGGCTGTAGCTGTCTCCTCCACAACTTTCTTCACAGTCCAAACTCACTGACTGATGTCTCTGAGCTGCAAACTTTGCCATTCAACTCCACAAGCAGTTGTCTTCCTGACAGGTCTCTGAACATTTACCCCTGACAAGAAGCACACCACAGCGTAGTCTCACCAAAGCCCCTCTTCATTACACTGCCTCAAGAATGCAATCCCTCCGTATCCAGGCATGCCATTGCCAACAGCAGGTAGTGGTTGACAGGCACTCTCTGCATTGCCCACTCTTCCTTCTGCACTCGCTTTATGCTGCCTTTGAAAACTATCAGGTTTTGGCAACTGAGCAAAATTACCAATGGACAAATTAATATCCATCAACTGAGTTATAATAGACCCTGGATGCACTTGTAGCTAGCACCAATGCAGAATTAAAAGCATGAGTTCGAGCCACCATTACAGCTTAGGTATACCACTAGTAACTGCTGCTCAGACCAATGATGTATTCTTTCTGATGGCAGGATGGCAGAGACAGTAAAACATGCAATGAGAAAAGGACAGGAAAATATTCAGACAAAACCTTCCACTTCTTACATGACTTGACAAAGTAATGACGACCAGAGAGAACTGTGGGAGCTGCATTTCCTTCTCCAGCCTGAGAGATGCCATACCTCCCAACACATCCAAAAAACCATCGCACAAGATAGCGCATTTGGTACTCAGGTGGGAATGCATGGCAGATCTCTCACAGTACAGGATATTCTCTGCCAAGATCCTCTCTGTCCCCGAGGGCATACTTGGGCAAAGCCAGTCAGGTCAGTCAGACTGCTCCTGCCTTAGAGGCCTTTGTGAAGACTTTTACATAGGCACAGGTGAGCCCCCTCCAGCCCACCAGAGTCAAGGTGCCCATTAACAGGCAGGTCTCTGCCACACTTGTTTTTAACATTTTACACTGCCAGGCAGTGTAAAACTCAGCTCATCTGCCTCCAGTTGAGAGACACCGCCTAGCCCTTCAGAGCTCCTCAAACAACAAACGCCATCACTACCTGAACATGACCACCTTCCTTTGTAAATGCCACCTTTCGCCTTGCGCTTAGTTTCTTCAGTCTTCCCACACCTGGGTCCCTTTTCAAAGATCTCTTCATGCCCTCATTTTCCTTTTGCTCAAAGGGGAGATAAAGTCAGACCCTACAGCCTGCTGGCTCCCAAGAGGTGCTAGGTGCTTACCTTAAATTTGTGTCTGTAAAAAGAGTTCCGCTGGCTCTTTCATTTTTCATCTGTAGAGATCCTGAGATTTTTTATTTGCTCGAACTCACTGCTCTTCTCTGCTTACTAATTCTATTGCTTAACGACACCGACACTGATCTGAAACATCCAAAAAGACTGAATGTTTCTACTTTCTGGGACCCATTAGCACAGCTTGAAGGCAGGGAGAAAATGCATAGGCTCAGGCAGTCCAGATTCTCTGCTTGTATTGCAGAAGGACATCTACGAAAAGTATATATGAAAGTGAATAAAGGTAAATATTAGATTATAGGTTCCTTATTTTAATCTTCTTAAGTTGTCCTATGAGAGGCAAGGAAATTTAAGTTTTAAGAGACAAAGTAGTCCTAGCTGAGGAATGGGAGTCCCCTTTCTGCCAATCGGGAATGATTTCTCTAGCTGTTTTCCTGAAACTTAAAAATAAATCTGTGCCTGGCCTCTTCCATTTAAATAAAAGTGCTTTTATCACCTCACTGCTTAAAACTGTCCCACAGGTCACAGAGAAGAAATTTTTCACTGCAGCCATCACATCACTCAGAGTGACCTTCAAGGAGACTACGAGGGCAGCCAAAATTCTAAAATCCGTTAAGACTGTTTAAAATAGTTGAAAACTAAGCTACCATATTTAAGGCAACAATTTTACCCCACCACACAAAGTGGTTTGACATGATCAAGTGTGGTTAGTATAGCAGTGATATGTTAATGCAGGCACTTTATAGAGTAAATTATTTATATAGAGGATCTTGTTCACTGCTTTCACACTGGAAGGAATGCTGCCCTTACTGGTTTAAATGCCACCTTGGGGCATGGGTAAGGGGAACTGCAGCATTGCTTAAATAAATACTCTATTTGTTGTTTCATATTCCCATGGGTCAAAAAGAATTTGCAAGTATCAGGATAGCTCTTCATTCCTTTTTTTCCAGGAAGAGACTAGGATGATGTCATTTGCCTTTACATATTCTGTCAAACAGACTAACAAGGACAAATTGGTCTTCAAAGAAGTGGATCCTTTCCACAGTTGACTCCCAAGGATACTGGTCCCCAACCCTGTATACTGTGGGTGTTTACATACTGGCCTATCTGTGAGCTGGTGGTTACCATCATCCTGTGTGGCACCGTTCCTGGCATTGCTGCCTCTGGACAACATGCCATAAAATTGCTCTGATACAATTTCCTAAATGACTAGCAACTCCCTGTTCACACTTATGAGGTACCTTTTGTCAGGGCAAAGAACCTTTAACAAGTTTGAGAGGAAAATGGCTATGTTCATATGCGCTATGTAAAGCAAAACTGAAATGTAGGAGGACTATTAAGCAAGCTATTTGGTAAGAGTTCAAAGGCTATCACTTATACAAGAAACTTGATCTTACTTGAAAAATAAAGGTGTGATTTCACACAGGATATTGGCCTAGAGATAGGCCTTTTCCTATCACATAACATATGATTATTTCACATCCTTATCTTCAGTTTTTAACTTGAAAGTAATGATTAATAAAGCAGATATGAACCCTTAGAAGCCTATTCTGGGAGAAACTGAAGTAAAAGAATTTGTCATCTATCAGATCGTAAACATTACGAGGCAATTTGACACTTAGGTATATCCTTTATGGCGTAAGGAAATCCTTGACTCCGTGCTTATTTTCTTAGTTCTGTGATGATTTGAATATCTCAGTGTTAAAATGTAGATTTAATATTGGTGGAAATGGTATGTGTGCTAATCACAGGATGGCTGAGGTTGGAAGGGTCCTCTGAAAATCATCTGTTTCAACCCTTGCTCAAGCTGGACCACCTAAAGCCAGTTGCCCAAGGCCATGTCCAGACAGCTTTTGAATATCTACAAGGAGGAAGACTCCACAATCTCTCTGGACAGACTATTCCAGTGCTCAGTCACCCTCACAGTAAGAAAGTGTTTCCTTGTGTTGAGAGGGAACCTCATGCTTCTCAGTTTGTGCCCATTGTCCCTGGTTCTGTCACTGGGCACCACTGAAAAGAGCCTGGCTCTGTCCTCTTTGCACTTTCCCTTCAGGTATTTGTACATATCGATGAGATCCCCCCTGAGCCTTCTCTTCTCCAGGCTGAACAGTCCCATCTCTCTCAGCCTTTCTTCAGAGGAGAGATGCTCCAGTGCCTTCATCATCTTTGTTGCCCTGTGCTGGACTTGGCATGTTTTCCCTCACATCTGATCAAAGAGTTCTGGAAACCTTGTGGATATGTATTAGTACAGAAGCAATTGTCGTTCTGTTCTGAGGCCTCTTGCTCAAGCTGGACCACCTAAAGCCAGTTGCCCAAGGCCATGTCCAGACAGCTTTTGAATATCTACAAGGAGGAAGACTCCACAATCTCTCTGGACAGACTATTCCAGTGCTCAGTCACCCTCACAGTAAGAAAGTGTTTCCTTGTGTTGAGAGGGAACCTCATGCTTCTCAGTTTGTGCCCATTGTCCCTGGTTCTGTCACTGGGCACCACTGAAAAGAGCCTGGCTCTGTCCTCTTTGCACTTTCCCTTCAGGTATTTGTACATATCGATGAGATCCCCCCTGAGCCTTCTCTTCTCCAGGCTGAACAGTCCCATCTCTCTCAGCCTTTCCTCATACAAGAGATTCTCGAGCCATTTAAACAACTTAGTGGACTTTTGCTGCGCTCTCTCCAGTATGTCAATGTCTCTACTGTACTGGAGCCCAGAACTGAACACAGTACTCCAGGTGTGGCCTCACCAGTGCTGAGTAGAGAGAAAGGCTCACCTCCCTCAACCTCCTTGGTAACACTCCTCCTAATGCAACCCAGGACACCATTAGCCACCTTTGCCACAGGCACACGTTGCTGGCTCATGTTCAACTTTGTGTCCACCATGACTCCTAGGTCCTTTTCTTCAAAGCTGCTTTCCACCTAGGTGGCCCCCCAGCATGTACTGGTGCCTAGGGTTGTTCTCCCCCGGATACAGGACTTTGCACTTCACCTGGTTGAACTTCATGAAGTTCCTGTCCACCCATTTCTCCAGCCTGTCAAGGTTCCTCTGGATGGCAGCAAAACCCACTGGTATATGAGCCAATCCTCCCAGTTTTGTGTCATCTGCAAACTTGCTGAAGGTGCACTCACTCTGCCCCAACATCCAGATCATTAATAAAGATGTTGAACAGGATCAGACCCACTATTGACCCTGGGGGGTACACCATTAATTACTGGCGTCCAACTAGAGTTTGTTCCGCTGACCACCACTTTCTGGGCCTGACCGTTCAGTTTTCAATCCATCTCACTGCCTGGTCATCCAGCCCATACTTCATCAGCTTCTCTAATTTAGCTGTCTAGCTTAGTTTCACAAACTGCACAGAATAAATCTTTATTTTTACAAGTAGAAAAAGAGCTATATTACTTTGGCACTAATGTGCCACACTGCTAAAATCTGGAAATGTAAAATTGCCAAGGTGACTGAAAGGCATTCCTCAGAGCCACTGATTTCCATTGTGGTTTAGTTAATTTTGTTAACAACCCAAATAAAAGAGACAACTCACCTCTGTTTAGAGATGCCTACACTTTAAAGTTTGTCTTTAATACTTCTTGAGTCATTGTTACAAATAGTAAAAACAGAATCAGCTTCAAAAAACTGCTAAAATTTTAATTTATCTGAAACTGATGAAAGAAAAGGAGAGTATGCCAAATGTATGAGAAAAGATTGTCCAACCTGACTAATGCCTTAGGGATAATGAAATGTAGAGAAGGAAAGCATATATAGCACATTAACAATGCTCTGTAAAAGAACAATTAGTAACTTATTTTTTATCCTTCCAGCAAGTAAGTAGTCTGTATGACACTACTGCTTTTATTGAACTCTTAATAGTGTATGCAAGTGTGTTGCTTTTCCTGTGTAAATCATCTGCACTTCATTATCCCCCTGCTTTTTTGGTAGTGAAACAGCTAATCGGCCCCTTTTGAACACATTAAGCTCAGAAGTGTCAAAGGAAACCCACCTAATGAGACAATAATCATCTCTCTGCTAGGCAGAGCGTATGCTGAATTTCTACTCTCTCTGATCACATCATACAGAAGACACATTCCTTTATTTAAATGTGCTGGGCTAAAGGAATCCCAAACTACTGATTTGTGGAATTTGGAAGGCGAGGCATACTTGTACCCTTTCATAAACACAGGGGCAAGAACGCTGAACTAGATGAGCATCTGGTCTAAAGCAACACAGACCTTTCGCTTGTTTTCTTATTCAGAGACTTAATTCTCCATAACTGAAAACCAGTTTTCTAAGTGGAAGTCAGCCTGTGGCCAAGGACCACATGCAGATGGTCTCAGACTGCTCTCCAAAGAGCCAGATACCATAAAACAGCCAAGAAAGGATGCCCTCTCACCCTACCCCCGCAGCCAAGAGGTGACTGTTTCTGCCTATATTAGAAATTTGTGCTTAAGCTCTGACGTTTAAGTACACAACATAACATGGAATGAGATCGTTGTTATGGTTTACTGAATGCATCAGAGCTCTAGGTGCTTAAGCCTCTGGATGAAAAAGCTTTCCTCAGAGCTCAGATAGGAATTGTCGTTCAACGCTTATCTTCAACATGAGACATGGAAAGTAACTAAGTGGGTCACAGGAAAACAGACTTATATTTGAGGCTTTGCACATGGGGCATATCCTTTCTGGAGAACAGTGGTGGAATTTTGTACATTTGAATTACCATACGCTCCTCAGCAACATAAACCCTGCTATGACTTCACGATAACATGAAGCCCCCAAAAAAGCCAATTTCTGCCTAGCACCTCCTCACTGTAGCTATATCAAAAGTCTGCTTAGCATCTTTAAGAAGCCATGCAAGCTTAAAGATGCTATATGGTAGACAGTTCACCTACTTTTCCTCACTAAAGAGTATATTAGTCACAATAAAAGAGATGTCATCCTGAAGGCAGAAAGAATCGGGGGTTCAGCCTTTTAATATCTTAGGACATAGAGAGTTAACGTGTTTATTTTAGTTTTTTTGAGAGAAATTGTTCAGCTTATGACAACAGGATACACAATGAAAGGCAATTAGTGAGGGTAAAAAGCAGCCCTCCTTCTGAAATTGTGGAAAAACTTGAAAAGATTACACAAAGCTTGTATGATTTTTTTCCTCTTGTCAGTCTCTAAATGAAGCCTTTTTAAACCAAGTGGTGCAGTTAATTTTACTATCTTTCAGTTCACAAAGTTGCTAGTTGTACTGATCACTGTGTGATGCTGCTTTTCAGAAAAGAACCCTAAACATCATGGCCTTCACCAGCCTTCTCTCTTACATGAGGTTCATGTAGGTGCTGTCTGAGATCCCACAGCACAACCCATGGATATGACTGAAGCAGGACGAAGTGAGACAGATAAACAAATTTTCTTGCCAATTTTGTTAACTTACTGGGATTCTGCAAAGTGAAAGAAAAATAAATTTATGAAGAGAGTTGTGGTTTGTCACTCAGTCTGAGCAGGAGGGACACCAGAACCAAGCTGGCTTGGATCTGACTTCAGCACTGCAGAACCTGAGGAAGGTAGCATGGGCTTGAGTTGAACTGGCACTTCTGACTTCACTAGGCAAAATGAAAGCTTGCCAAAGTGGCTACATGGAAAACCATTCCAGGCTGCAGAACTTCTCGAGACTCTTCTTTGAGAAAGAGACATTTTGTTCAGAAAACAGGCCTGTAAATGGGGTATTCCCATTGATGAACTTCACGTATCTAACAGAGCTACCTCAACTGTGAGGGCCAGACTTTGACTCTATACTTGATGAAGACAGACGATCTCAATGAAGATTGACACAGAGCATGATTCAGAGCAGCAATCTAGCTTACATGCTCTGAATCACACTTTCAAAAAAGCTACCATCTTTCTCCCATGATTGAGCTGTGAACTTATTTTTCAAGAATCTGGGGGAGTTCCAGTAAGGCAATAGGCAGATTGTCTTCTCTAGAAAGCTTTGTTCAATTTATGCTGAAAAACATAACCATATTTTTACTCTGTAATTTTGGCAGACAAACAAACAAACAAACAAACTCTCCTTGGGTTTCAAAGGTGCATAAAAGTGCTTTGAAAGGCAAGTTGTCTGATATAGAGCGTCTCATGAAAAAAACAATATGACAAGCAAACTTACTCAAACTAATTTAAATATCATATCATATAACAAACATCATCAGAAAAGTAAGTTAGATCTACTTAACTTCAGAGCTTGGTTTGAATGAGAATCTTGCAATCATGATTCTTTTACCATCTCTGCACGAGGTTTTATGAGAGAGCTTTTAACAGTAGCACTACTACTATATCTTCAGAAGACAAACAGAAAATAAATGTCTCCAATTTTTATTTCCAGAATTTGGTGCAATCAAACTGAGACTATTTAAGCAGCTAGTATCTGAATTGCAAATTTATAAAAGTTTCAACACAGTCCTCCGTTAGAAAGGAAATTGGGTAACACCTTACATTAGCTGATGCAGTAGCTACTAAATAAGGTAGCTTTGTGCTTCTGTCTTTCCCCTCCACACACTCTGTTGTATCATCTGCAATTTTTTCGTCTCCTCTTCTGCTGAAAAGGAGCTGTGGGCCTGTGCAACGGGGCAGACAAAGAGCAAGGAAACTTAAAAGACTTTAAGACTCAACAGATCTGCAGTTAACGCCCCTGGTGACTAAAATTTTGGTGCTGCTCCACATCAGTCCCATGCCAGCCATAGCTGACAGGAAGTTTCCAGGAATGTGACTATCTACAGAATCCATAAAAACAAGGCTCACCATCGGTTAGCAGCTCCCCACCTATTCCTCTGGGGAGAATAATTACTCTTAGCCAAAGCCATTTATTGGGAATACAATCAAACCTACAAAATGCAGCCTATGCTATTTGGATTTTGTCTATTTACAGGAGCTACTTTATTCCACTCAGCTGTTTCTACTGCTTAGGCCCATTGGAAACAGTCATTTCCCTCTTTATTCCCAAACACTGATGCTTACATTAATGCAGTTCAGCAAATCATGGCTTCAAATAGACAGCAACAACTCAAAAGAATCCCCACAAAGATGTACGATCAAAGCTTGTGACTTCTATTCCACATCGGAAATCATGGGCTTTCTACCCACTTTTGCCAATCTTTTTCTACACATACGGCATCCTTGGTGTGCAGCTGCAATGACCTGTAACTGTGAAAGGCACCATTGTTTGCTTGTTAGTAATCCATGATTAATATCTGCCGTTAGTTTTTACCACACTTTTTTCTTAGAAATAACAGAACATAAATAATAACAATCAAACAAAACCCTCAGAGGAGCATTTCCTGAGTGCTGTGTGCAACTGTAGGTACAACAAGCCTCAGCTCACCTCAAGGCTGCAAAAAGTTAACGCTCCTCAGAAACACCTGACAGAAAAATTTCGTCTTTGGGCAAGAAAATCTTCAGAGGGAGAAATTAAAACCTCTCCATGGGGGAATTTTCAGCAAATTAGGAGAAGCAGAGTTAGGCAATTGTTTCAGTAAGTATAGTTGTGAAATAATCCCTTTATGCTAAAACCGTACCTACTGCAGTTTTATATCAAGTATATTTTTCAAAGTTTAAGACCAAATACCAGCAATGTTCAAGGCATCCCAGTTAAAGCCGGAGCCGTGTGTGTCCCCGTTTCGCCCCCTCCGGCGGCTGGCAGCGTCCCCACACCGCTGGCTGAGGACAATCTTGCACCCGGGGCCGACAAAACCTCCCACGGGAGGAAGGTGTCGGGCAGCTACAGGCCTCACCGTGGGGGAGCTGTCAGCAAATTATTAGGAGCTGTCAGCAAATTAGGAGACCGCGGGCATCAGCACGGTTTCCCTCTTGCCCTTTTCTGCTGTATTTCGGCCCAGCGGCCTGGCCCGGCCCACCCGCACCCCCTCACCTGTCTTCGCCTCCTCCTCCACAGTTTACCTCACCTTACCCTTTCCCGCCAACCAGAGGTGACCGACACGACGTATTGCTGTGACGGCAGCCCCCCCGCGCTGCGAGAAGGACGTCTTCAAACGTTTTAAGACTCTTCTGGATGCAAAGACCACGGCGAATTTGGCAGGATCTCCAGCCTGAGCCTACGGCAGGCAGGCAGAAGGCAGAGCGGGCGTGTCTGGGGGCTGCTGCTCTCCCCAGCAGGACAGAGGACGCAGCACAAAGCAGGAGAACTGCACTCTTCATTGTTTCGCTTGGTTGGTATCCTTCCCAAATCCCATCCTTCAAAACAACTGATCCCATCCATGCTCTTTAAGCTAGGGAAGAGGTGGAGTGCTAAATCCCCTGGATATCGGAGGGGAGGCGGAAAAACAAAGTCCAGGCAGCGAGAAGACACAGACCCAGCCTGGAGCCAAGGAGGAGCGAAAGAGCTTAACAACGCTCTTTCGGCATAACATCCTCGGCAAGAGGATGGCAAACAGGAGGGACAGTGATTTTGGATCAGATGAGAGAGACAGCACTGTGAAGGGGGATGTAAAGGCAAAGGGATAAGGAGTTCAAAGGCAGGTCTATAGCAAGCAACTGGGAAGGAAACTGGTGCAAGAAACTGGCGAGGAAGAAAGTGAGCCAAAGCCAGAGGGGGGCAATAGAAGACATACTTGTCACTTTTGGAAAACATTACCCTCTGAACTTGTATGGTTCCAGACACTCCCCATTCCTCTGCTGCCACCAAGTACCTACCCCAAAAACGCATGTCGTGCCTTCTTCCGTTAGCAAGTCTACAGAGAAGATGAGACCTCCTGCATTTCCCACAGCAGAAATTTCTGTAATGGAATTACATTTTTCAATTCTTCTGCTGAATTATGATGCCAGAGGCTATGATTTCTGCTTTTATCTCAACTTGCTTTTCAAAAGCTCTTTAAATCACAAAAAAGGACAATATTAATGCAAAACAACCCCCAACATCCCTGCAAAACACTCTTTATTCCAGTCAAAGGTTCAAAATTCAAGTAAACCAGGTTTCTTGTGTCACCATACTTCTGCATCCTGATACAGGGTTAATGTTTAGACTGGATAATTATATGCCACATTTACACCAGATGTTATCCTTATTCAGTAGGAGGTTGCGGGTGGGGCAAAACAGACCAGCTAAGACAGAATCAGAAGCCACCTGAGAATTTTCCAGAACTGATATCAAAAAGTCACACCAACTCGCAAAAGCCTCCACATTTTCATCAGAACTCATTTTCACAATGGAAACAATAACATATTCTTTCAATTTTATGGCTTCACATCTACACCATTTTGAACATTTTGAATGTTTATACAAAGAGCATCACATTCCTTCTTTCCCCTTTTTGTGCATTTACAGTAAAGCAGAATTAATAAAGCAAGTGGAAGTCTTAGTAACAGAAGACTTCTTTTTGTAACTGACTTTCAAAATGGAGAGAAATTTTCTCCTTTCAAAAAAGGAGAAAATCATCCTCTTTAACTTTTCCTGTTATTGTATATTGAACAGATGCAAATATGCAACCACACAGAAACATTTATTCTCCCAAAATTAGCATTATTACTTTATTTGGTGATTCATTACAATCTGCAAATCCAATAGTCAAAAAAATAAACTAGGCATAATGTTAAAGCATTTTACAAGCAAAATACTGTTTCCTTTTCAATTTGCATAGGGTGGGATAAGTGTATTGGTTAAAGAATATAACGTACAGAAGAACAAAAACATAGTTCATCAAACTGTACTGAAGAGTGTTATGGTCCTGTGAGGGAACAGTACTTAAACAGCTATAACCGTTAATGGAAAACCATACACTTCAACATTAACAAGGCTGCCTTCCCATGACCATGATGCATCGTGAAGGCTGCAGGCCACTGGGCTTCTTTTCTTACATTGTAGATCATCCTACTTTAAAGAAATTAAATAGTTAAACAAGCCAGAATGCCTCTATCTATGCTCATTTCTCTCCTACCAGAACAAAGGGCAGAATGGAGAGAGGGAATTTTTAGTCAGCTTCTGAAACCACTTACAGTAATGTCTGTCTCTCATATTTTCAGTGTCATAGAGCTAGCAAGCTTAGAGCTTCATCCACACATCTCTGTTTATTATTACTGTGCATCCAGGTAAAAAACTATTTTTTCACTGCAAAGAGATCATACTCTTTTCCCATTGTAACCACATGTCTGTTCCTCCAACTGTATAAGTCTGGCTTTAAAGTCTCACAAAACTAAAAAATAGTTGATCTAGGCTGTAATAAAAAAAGAATATTAAATACCTTTGGTAAAAATAGATATATTTAACAAGTTTAGAAAAGCAAATAGTTATATTGTCAAAAGGAGAGTATAAAAATGTACACGATAAAAAATAACAAACAAAAAAATCATCAGCCATAGTAGTAAGAATAAAGGCGCCATTCTTTTCAATGTTTGCTTCCTTAGCTCATGTTATTGTCCAGTCTTCTGTCTAAAAGGCAGGAGCTTTACTACAGCATATGGAAAAATCCAGTCCCTCCTACTAGCATTAGACCATTTAAGTTGAATTCGGAACAAGACAGTCTGTTTTAACCCAAGTTTATACAACAGAGAACGCTTCGATTTAGAGTACACAGGAGTAGTTGAACACAGAAAGAAAGATTTCAGGTGTTTTCAACCAGAGGCCAGATGTACTGGAGCTGTAGAAATAAGACAGCCAGCAGGATCAAGTCTCCATGATGTGAGCCTTCTAACTTTATTTTTACTCCTAAATTATAAATCCATGTATTGTCAAGAAAATTGTGGGGACAAAAACAATACATATATTTTAAATCCCTTATTGATGCCTTTCTCCCATCCTTTCACCAGGCCTCCAAACAGAGCTGTCACACAACATATAATCCCAGTTTGGCTTCTCCTCTTTTTAGAGCTCACTGTAAATCTTGAAGATGGAAGATCCCCAAAGCAAACAACTGAGATTACAGAAGGAGATAATGCACAAGCCCCATAATAGAATCAGCCATTGATTGAGTGTGCTTTGAAAGAAAACAGCACAATTAAATCATGTTTATCCTTCAGTATTCCCTTTGCACACACAGTCACACTCCTCATGGTGTTCCAAGGGTACATCTGTCAATGATTTATGCAATCCCCGGACACCAATCCTTGGCTTCAGCTGAAGAACCTGAAGGAGAAGAAGCCAAGCATCAAAAAAACCCAATAAGTGCTTCATCACACACCTAGACTATGACTTAGATTGCACTGGCAACACATGGGATGACAGGAAGCCTGTTAAAAGAAATAGGCTTTCCTCAGCTGAATTTCTTAATTTATTCCACCCACTAATTATTATTTTGGCTTTTACCTCAAGCCCTTTACAAAATTGATTAAAGCATGTTGAAGAGCTACGTGCTTTTATCAAAGAAGAGAGTCTTGCAGTGTCATGTTTCTTCTTAATTTTATCTAAGGGCTAATGGTAGAGTTAATCCAATGGAATTATTAGATAATTCTGTAATAAATAATTTTAGCTATAGATTTATAACAATGGAAGTGGACAGGTATCTGTTCCTTCATAAAGTTCACATCTGCCACTACAGAAAGCTGAACAAGGAGGTGTGGTTGTGATGTGTCTGAACTGCACCAGTAAACAAATACTTCAGGAATGACTTCATAGTTCCACAGAAAAATATTTTAACAAGGAAGATATTACTTTTTTATGTAACACTTCATTAAAAAATATTTACTGTAAGTGCAATACATAAGATTTTAAAATATTAATATTGGTGCATTCCTATAGTAAAAATAAATTCCTTAATTGGTTTTCAGCATTTCTAAACACGGAAATGTAAAAATGTGCATACCTCATGGTACTTTTTGGTGACTTTTGTTGGTACACATTGGCACTCACTGCAACTCTGATGACAGCAGGCACAGTTTCCACCACAACGTTTAACCAGAAGACACAATGGCCAGAAGATGGTGTCAGTTCGCTTCAGCTCCTCCCTCAGTGACACCGAGAAGTTGCGAGGAGTACAACTATACAGCCGCACCTCCTCCTTTAGGAGGTTGAGATCGACCACTGCAAAAAGACAAACAAACTGGTGCTTTTCTGATTCGTAATCCAACTTCATTGGTGGTAAACCAACTGCAGCGGTGAAGGACCCTTGAGAAAAGTTCATTTTTGTGCAGGTAGTACAGGTTCAGCACACACATATAATACTGCAGTTATATAAATACCATGAAACCTAAATGGAATGATCGTTGTGTAGCAATATTCACCAATCATTTTATAACTCTGGCAGAGTTGATTCAAATTAAATGAAGCAAGCTTTGGCTACTATGTTCCAATAAACGTTTTATCAAATCAACGCTAATGGAGTTTCCTTTGTTCATGCTCATACTCTGAGGTCTAGTGATGCTATTCTATATTAATTTTGTATTGGAGAAACACACACAGCAATTAAGAATCCTGTAAACCTCCAAACACATTTTTAATTCATTTGCATAAAGCATTCAAACTTCTTCCCTGCTAAAATTTCAATTATTGCTTCTTTGCAAGGGCTATGAAAGTGTAAGAAAGAATCAAACCATTTATATCTAAGAGGAATTCACTTCTATGGACTAAGAATTTCCAGAAATTGTGTCATCAGTGAATGCTGTACAGACAACAAATAAATACACAACTATGTGTACCTATGTAACTATTAGTAGGCTCCATTTTTCCCCTCCTCCTTCACAGCAGCATATCTATGAATTTCTATTGCTTCTCTAGCTTTCATTTTCACTTAATATGTCTTAAATAAAATACAGCTCCTCCTTGTAAGCAGTTAACTTGAAGTGCAAGTTAAAGATATTAATATTTGCCATCAGTTTCCCTATAAACTAGTTCCACTGTATCACACTGAAGTTTCACTACGCCAATGGTTGAACAGCAAGCTCATGAAAAGTTCTGAAACAGGGCAAGATGCTTTAGGTTCACCTTAGTTGCATATCCAAGAAATGACAGGCCTTGAAAGATGCAGTTAAGACTGAAAAAAAATGGGACTGATGTACTGAAAAAATCAATACTTTTTATACTTTGGTGAAAAGCAATGTAATTTCCTTTATTTCAGAAAAGCCAGACCATAATGATCATGATCTGGGATCTTTTATCTGAACTGTTTCTCTCCAAACCTACCACCATTAAGGAACAGAAGTCATGTCTAATTCACAGGGGTACTCTATCTGGTAAAAAAAGAAAAAGAAAACCCTATGACAAACAAAGCACCAAAGAGCTTTAAACCAACTGTTTTTGAGCTAAATCAAGAAGAAACTAGGGAAAAAAATACCCCTGTGCATTAATATTACTTGACAAATACTTCATAGTTATTGCTAGCAGTTGGTAAATAACAAGATATAAAATAAAGTTAAAATATGTTCCTGATCTTAATCAACCTGTAGATAAATACCTCCCCCCGCCCCAACTATGTAAAGAGCCTCTAGAGGTCACCAAGAACTTCAGCCTGTCAAGGCAAGATAATACCTCTCAATTCTATCTAAAACACTTAAGTAATAAAGAGAATTTAGAAGCTGCATTTCTCTAGTAGAAATCCTCACTAGTACTGTACCAGCAGCAGATCTTTGGGCAGCAATTTCATTCCACGTTTCTTCAACCATTTCTTCTGCAGACCATATCCATATACTGGCATCCAGAAGTAAGGGTTTATTGTTGCGAAAGGTCAGTTAAACACACTGAATCCTTTTCTCTGCTTGCACTTACAGAGGATGCCAAGCTGGGGCACTTCATTCCATTGCTATCAGGTTAGCATAGGCTCCTAAATAAACAATTTGATTTTTAAAAGCAAGGAGAGTTTAATAACTCCAATGAAAGTTACTGATAGGATGCCAGCCTACCTCCCACACTGCAAGATCATTCCTTGGAGAAAGCTGAGAAGGGAGCAGAGGAGAGGAGAAACAAAACTTCCAGGGGAGACACTCACTGTGAGAAATTAGAAATGATTTAAGCTCTTCTGATCAGCTAATAGCTCTAGGCTGAGTCATTTAGAGGGTGGACATGTCTACCTCCATTAATCAAGGACTGGGTAGGAAAGGAGTACTTTCTCCTGTTATGTTTTCAGATGTATAAGTGAACAGTCTTATGGGTAAAAATGCCTAAAACTCAATGACAGAAATTACCGTTCTGCTAATACTTTCTACTGGTGGGTATCTACAGAGACTGACACGCTTGGTACAGAGAATTTCAAGATGCTAAGCTTATGCATCCTAACACGACTGCTACTCAGCCCTTCAGCATGAGAAACTGAAAACAGAAGTTGGGCACTGATGCCTCTTCCAGCAAGCCCACCGACCAGCAAGAGAGAGGATGCCTGTGTGGCCTTCTGCTTCTCCATTACCTCGGGCCTACTGGCAGCAGCTGAGGAATGCATCCATTTCCTGATACCAGCTGTAGTTGTAACATAGAGGAAAGGGCAATGCACTAAAATGAGCAGCCAGTGTATTACACATTTTGTCAGAGAATTGGAATGAATTTGAACTGAACCCCCTCAGACTTTCAGACCCAAATTTTAAAAAGGTTCTGTGGAAGAACACGCAATCAGCTCCTGGCAGATAGATTTTTAGCGTGCCTTATTGTCAACAGTCTTCAAGGAGAGAAGAAAAATGTCGTGTTTGGTTTCCATGCTTTACAATGTACTAAGGTATATTGCTATTGTACCTCTCAGTGAACCTTTGCCCTACCTTATGTAAGTCAATTTCTTTAAAAGGTCTGTGGCAAATTTATCTAGTGCTTATACAATCACTTCTTTGAAGTGTGTGAATGAAGCTGTTATTTTTTCAAAGAGTATCTGTCTGTCCAAAATTTATTTTAACACACTGTGGGCATGAAGCTAGATGAGAGAATGTATATATTCCCTTAAAAGTGTTTACTTTACTACAATAAAAGGTTATGTGGATTTCCCAAGTGCACTGAGTTACAGTACCTGTTATAATGTGAACATTTAAACACTCCTTCAACTTGGCTTCGACTCATGTATCATGTTTGACACAATAGTCAAAGTTCTTTTGTCTAGCACTAGCTCAGGAGGACTGGAAGGCTCTGCAGTAGCACATGAATAGAAAGCACTAAAATAAAAATAAGGGGAGAAGGAAAAAAGAAGGGAGAAAAATATGTAGATGCAGGTAGGTCTACAGTGAAGCCCATTTCAAAAGCACGCCTTCACTGGCACATACAGCTGAAGCAATCCATGTTCACACCAGCCTGAAAGTAACTGTGTTCTGTAACTGGCAATGCAACTGTCCAGCATCTTCTGGGATGTGTAATTGAATACCACGGGGAACCCTTTTTCCCAAAACATTTTTCCAGCTGGATGCTGATCTCAAATTCAACCCAAAAAAACAAATTCTGATTGAGGCAATTGTGTGTGGGCACAGATAGCAGCAGGATGGTTTTCATTCCTAAGCACCTTGGCGATGTTCCTGGGAGTGTAGTTTCATACTGGCTCCTACAATAGGATAGGGCTGTTACAAAACCCCAAACGATGAGTATAAAAAGAAAAAAAGTCACATAACTATACAAGAAATGTATCTGCTAGGGACTATGGTTGGATTGTGACTCTTCTTAAGCAGACTTCAGAATATGGTCTCATGATTATGCATAAATTTGTGGGAAGCAATGTGCTAATTTTTTTCACAGCAAAATATATTTCATTTTTAAGTATGTTTAATATTATAAAAGAATTTAGGACTGTATTTAGACATCAAAGCCTCTGAACTTGGTGTTTCTTCTTTCCTAGCTAGAAGTTTTTGGAAGCATTTTATCCAGAGAAAACATCAGACACAGAAGTTCTGTGGAATTTAGGTTGTCTAAATATAGTCTTTTTCATATGAATTATTAAGTAGGAGTAGAGGACAACACTCTTCTCTACATAAAGTAACATACACTTTTAATTACATTTTCATTTAATCTAGATGTAAACTGCTGTTTGTCTATGAAAGCAGGACAGCAATTTAGGTTTTACACTGAAATATTGCAAAAATAAAACTGATCTAATTATAGAATCAAAGAGTTTGAATGCACTCCTCCCAAACATTTCTTAAAAAGGTTTTTAAATACAGCAAGCATACTACCAGAAGGAGTAACATTAAAAGAAGACGACAGAAAAAAAAAAAAAAGGTTTGCTTTCCCTATCTATTGAATAGACCTAACAGTTAATACTATGTCATCTCAACTGGACATATTTTCCCCCTCAAGCTATTACATTACATACTCAGTAATGCAGTCTGAGGGTGGTCTCTTAAAGATAAATGTGGCAATACCGCAATATGTTTATTCAGTGGAAAAATCTATTTCAGCATCTAAGCAGAAGTCTTTAAAAGATTTACTCTGATGGTTTCTTTCTAAGATATGTCTTGCAGGAAGTTGCTTTTGTCTATATAGATGTTATCCAACACCTGCATTTTAGTTTATGTAAGGTTTCACAAATTACATTTTGTTTTTCTCCCACTTACTCTATGCTTATGGCATACACTTGGCAAATACTGAATCTCTTTAATTAGGAACGTGTTAAATGACTATCTGAAAGGCACGGTGCATTGCTGAAAGCTCTTAGAGAGATTTCCTCCTCTTTGACTCTTGATTTAGTTGCTGCGTGAATAGCTGTAGCAATGCAGGTAGGGTAGAAGGGTTGATTTTTAGGCTCTGATCCAAGAATTAGCTGTCAAAAACTTAAATTTGAGTTATGAAACGTTTTTCTTCCTCCCTTTTCTTGCTGATCAGATGATAATCTAGCTTATATCTGTCAACTGAGGAATCTATTCAGTTATGCTCATATGTTTTCATTTTCATGCTGTATGCTGGGCAAGGAAGGAGGTATTGCCTGCATGCTATCCATCTTATGGAATCCATAAACATGAAATAGTGGGTAGCAGCTGGATGATATGTGGTAGAAAATTCATGAATGTCAAATGTAGATGGAAGAAAATGACTTGCTGAACGAGAAATAGCTCCACAACTCTTGAAATACATAATCTACTTCACATCTGATTAAGTTGACAAATGCATGATCAAACTGGACATGGACGCAGGGGTTTCATGAGGTATCATGGGAGAGAAACATTTAGGTAATTGCTCTCAATTCATACGGTGTAAAGACCGGAACAATTCTAAGGAAATAAATCAATTGTTCACATGATACAGTACGTGTAAGAAAATACCTAGTCCAAACAAAAAATAAAGTTTTTGCCCTCCATAAAAAACGAAACCCACAAAGTCAGATTATGTCACCCAGCCAAGATGCCCTGCTACTTGGTGGAAATGAAGATCTCCCAGGTTCCCTACAGAGAATTACCCTGTCTGCTTCTATTTTTTTTTTCCCCTTTGTTACTTTTTCCTGCTAAATTCCTTTAAGTTTTGAGTTCAGTTATTGTCCTTTTTCAGATAATACAACGGTGAGAATAGCTAACAACAAGCTAATAACAATAACATATTCCTTTCTTGGAATCAAAATTCAAGGTGAAGAATGCTCTTAATTACTGTTTCTTTGCTAAGAAAACACACCCATAAGAAAGCTGCAAGGCCAGACAGAAGAATAATTTACCTCTTGATTTCCTCCCATGAATATATGCCTTTCCAAGAAGTTGCCATGTTGGCCTGTACAAATCTTCCAAATCCAGTTGCCACCGATCTGGTTCAAGGTACCGGATAAGTTCTTCCACAGTACTAAATCCAGCAACGGCATTGTTTAATACATCTAACGGTAAAGCTGATGGGGGCAGCAATGATGGGCTAGGTGCTTCTGTGTGGTGCTGCAATCAAAGCCAAGAGAAGAGTACCAGTCAGAGGGTTAATGGATCTGCTTTGATGAAGTGCTGTACTTTACGAAGTAACATCGCTGGGAAAGTTTATAAGTGGCTAGCTTGTTTCCAATGTACAGTTTACCTAATAAGACAAATGACAAGAGTCAAAAAGTACCCAATTATTCTTCAATGATAAGTGTAAACAAACTTCCACTAGACAGTCTTCCCACTTCTTACATTTCTAGCCTTGAAGACAGCATGCCACTATACCTGTTCTTTGAAGAACTTCACTGAGTGACAGACAAGATTTTAGAAATAGAACAGAGAGTGATTTGAAAATATGGCCCCATTACAAGCAACTACTGTAACCCTTTAGAAATCTGAGGAAACACATTTCACATGCTGCCTTTCCAATGAAACTTAGCCAAAATCTTTGTCTTCTTGTCTTTCAATGTAAAATAGGAACATACCCTAGTACAAAGATAGCAAATATTCCCACTCTCATCTATAGATGAAAAAAAGCATCAGTTGTGTTTCATACAGCACTAAGAATTATGTTTCTGGTTAAACAATAATTAATAGAGTAATAACAACATCTGGCATTACTGCAATTATTTATCCCTTAAGAAGAAAAAAAAGTTCCCAAGGATATGAAAAGTACTTAAATGCTGAAACTGAGTACTGAAAAAGTCTCTGTACTTTCCCACAGCACAAATCTCACTGACAAACTCACTGGATTAGGGGTACTCAGTGACAGGCAATTCAAGCAAAGCGAGACTTCTGGGTTTGCTCACTCTACTGTCATTTAAAAATTATGCATCGATTCATATTTTCAGAAGAATTAAAAAAGGCGGGAAGGGAAGCCCAAGCAGGAAGCTGCTGCTGCACCACCATAACCTTCTTTAGGCTTTTATACAGGCAGACATCACTACAGCCATTATGTCCACAATACCACACTAAAGCAATTTATCTGGACCATGTAAGAAGGACGAAGGAAGATATTAATATACTGCTGATTTAGGTTCGGGAAGGACAAAATATCTCAAACTTAAATGCACAATGCTCTCAAGTGTGGTCCATATAAGATTTAGGGAAAATTTATTCACTCTAAGTACAGTCAGGTTTTTGAAAAGGTTGCCCAGAAAGGCTGCACAGCTTTTAATACCTGACTGGATAAAGCCCTGAGCAATGAATTCTGACCTCTGAACTGACCCTACCCTGTGCAGGAGGTTAACTAGAGAACTCCTGAGGTCCCTTGCTCAATATTCCTACAACAATCCTACAATATAATATTCAGAATGAAGGACTGAAAGTTCTTCCAATAAGTGAACTAACCTGCTTCTTGCCCCTTCCCTGTGCAGTGCCTGTTAGTACGGCACAACATTTATATATATATTTTTATA